>NW_016159833.1:0-21452 GCF_001687245.7 Rhagoletis zephyria | reverse complement strand
TTTTATGTTTTTGTTATAGTATGAAGTATATTTTTATAACAAACTGGTAAATGTCCGGCGTGCTTCACTGCGCCTTAAACGCATTTTTGTTTTGATATCCGTATTGTAATATTTCATTTATTTCATCAATTTAATTGAATTAAATTCTTCGAACAGGTGGCAACCCTCTTCCAAAATATTTTCGGCAGTAAGCTTTCTCAAACCTCTTCAGTTAGATATCCATATTGCAATGTTCAATTTATCTCATAAATTAAATGAAATTAATATTTTCAAACAGATGGCAACCTTCAGCAAAAATATTTTTGGCTGTAAGCCTTCTTAAACATTTTTATTTCGACAGCCATATTGCAATATTTACTTTGTCTTATCAATATTCCTAAAATGTAATTTTCAAACAGGTGGCGACTCTCTAATTTTTTTCTTTCCATATTCTATGATATATTCTATTCGATGACAACTGCATTCAGTTCCATGGATTAGTATTCGAGTGATGCAAACATAAACACAGACAGACAGACAGATGGACGGACAGACAAAAATTCTAAAAATTGTTGTTTTGGCTTCCGTTAATTATTATTAATAATTATTATTTTTTAAATCTATTTTATTATATGTATAGATTAGCGAAAAGAAATTGGATTAAAATCCTTTGTAAATATTGCCAAAAATTATTTGTGCCAATACTTTCGTTCGTCACTGTATATACATATGTACGTATGTGTGCGTGTGCCATTTGCCGCCTTGAGCCTTGAGCTACTATTCCACCGCCCGTTGGGCGCACTGTCAGTCACCCAGTCACTTGGAAACTTTTGTTGTAAACCACAAGTGAATTTTACACACCTTAAACGTGGCAATATTAATTGAAATTTATAACGCTAGAAATTGTGTCCAAACTTTCACATAGATTCGTACACATGTATGTTCTTGTATACGTAAAAGGTAACATATGTATGTACATTAAGGTGGTCCAAAAATGCATGTGAAAAAGTAAAGTCGGAATTTTAAAGCTCTTACCCCCTTGGATTGTTCTATATCGCAAAAAATATACCTCTATTTTTTATTTTGAAATCAAAAATTATTTAGAGACCGCTCAAAATTTTCCATGTATTTTGTATGTGGAAAAACAACTTTTCGTAAAAGTGGCATAGAATTCCTGAAAATGAATACTTTTCTCTTCAGAAGACTCTCAACAATAATACCTAATTGTTTATTTAGATAACAATTTTTTCATAGTAATTATATTTTATAGGTCCGCCAAAAAGCCCCTGAAAATGCAATGGGGTACCCATAAAAAATCGTTAGTAATAAACAAACTGTATAAAAAAATTGGGTGTTATTTTGGCAGTCTCCTGAACAGAAACAAATAAAAAAAATATTGATTTTAAAGAATTCTATACCATTTCTACCAAAAGTTGTTTTTTTTTTGCATATAAAATACATGGAAGTTTTGAGCGCTTTGAACGACCTCTAAATATTTTTAAGTTTCAAAAATATATCGGCGCACAATCCTAGGGGATGAAAGCAATAAAATTCCGAATTGACTTATAGTGGACCACCCTAATGTACAAACATACGTCCACGTCTTCAAAAACCCAAGTGACTCACATATGTATGTATGGATGTAGACATACCGTAAGTATGTAATTTTTTTGCCATTGCTACGCACTGTCCAAGAAATAGTTGAGCTAAGTATTAATTGCAGCCCAAGTTGAGTATTCCCCAAGTTGAAAAAGGGTCGACGAAAACTCTCAACATATTTCTGTGCTGAAGCTAGAACAATGCGCCAAATAACTCACATTCGCTTTGTACAGTTATATGTTGGATTGTATGTATATACCTACTTTGTGTTCAGAAACTTTCACTTTTTAATGCAATTCATTAAGTTTTCTCCGCTTCATCAACAACTTTAGCAATGAATGCTAAGCATACATACATACATACATCTGCAAGTACTATGTTTGCATGTACACGATTTCACATGTGTGCCGCACAAATTTATCTTAATTTCATACACCTTAAAGACGCAATTCATTTACCTACTTAGATCGGGTGCGTCATATTGCATGTGTGGGAGCAACAAGACGGACGTAAAATGCCAACTTATCGCAGGACAACACTTTTCCAGTTTTCAGTGGTAACCCCTTGCAGCGCCGCAAATACACCTCTACTGCACTCTGAAGGTTAACAGAGGGCTGTAGTATTGTGATAGCCGCAATGTTTTCAGAATACCCTGAATACTTACTTATATACATAAATAGATACCTAATATGTATTTGTAAATATGTGTGTTTGCCTGTATTATCGCCATGGCACATGTGTGCTTCTCGAGATAAATTCCTTTTGTGAAATCAGAAAATGTTGCATGTTTTGTCTTAAAAGGTAGTTGATCGTAATATAAGAACACTACTACAAATACATACTCAAATAAGTATGCGCTTTTGTACATACCCTGCAGGAAATGGGGCTAGTTTGTAGGTAATTTTTAATTACCCATCAGCCAGCCAGATGTAACTTCCAATTGGTTATTTTCTTCGTCACGCCTGTATACCCCTGCATCACCAGTCAACTAACTTATAACTAACTACCTTTATAAATAAAATATCTATAAGAAAAATAGATTTTTAAAGTTTTAAATTTTTTTTCATTTACTTTATTTAACACTAGCCAAAGCCCGGCTTGCTTCACTGCGCTTTAAACGTATTTTTGTGTTGGCTCCCTCCCAAAATTCTTATGGCTTCATTCACAAAAAATTAAAAAGATTTGAACAGCTTTATGAAGTGAGATTTTCAAACCAATTTTCGATTTATGACACCTTTTTTATTTTTTTATAAATAATGGTGTAAGTTAATATATTTTCGAAGCTATTTTATCCTGGAAATTCAATTTATAACCTTATATCTCGATTCTACAAAATAGGCGGCAACCCGATACAAAAGTATTTTCGGAAGTAAACTTTCTTAGACCTCTTTAATTTGATACCCATACTTTAATATTTAATTTATTTTATCAATTTAATAATTAAGTAACATTTTTCAAACAGGCGGCCACCCTCCTCAAAAATATTCCTAGCAGTAATCTTTCCTAAGCCTCTTTAGTTTGAAACCCATAGTGCAGTATTTAATTTATCTTATCAATTAAATCAAATTAAAATTGTCAATTAGGTGGCAACCTTCCACAAAAATATCTTCGATTGTAAGCCCTCTTAAACCTTTTTTTTACAACATAGTGCACTATTTACTTTTTTTTCAATTTGCTTAAACTGTACTTTGCAAACAGGTGGCAACTCTCTAATTATTTTTTGTCTATATTTTAAGTTAGACCTTTAGCACTGCATTGTCGAAAACTGCATTCGATTCCATGCATTAGTTTTTGAGTGATGCGCGTACAAACATACAGACAGGTAAGACTGACAGACAGACAGACAGACGACAGACAAAAATTATAAAAATTGTTGATTTAGCTTCTGACCCCCATATTAATTTTTCGTTCTATATATATTTATCTATAATGTACCAGCATCGGCCTGTTACAATTTTATTATATTTATAGATTACAAATTTGTTTACATATTTTACGGTTCTTCTTCTTCTTATTTGACACTACAAGCGTTTGTCGGTTTGGACCGAGACCAAAAAGCTTCTCCAGTTGCATCTCTATGGGGTGAATTTGCGCCAGTTGGTTACCCGAGCGCAGTCAGGTCCTTCTGCCCTTGGTCCTCCCATTGCGTTCGTGGGCGCCGTTGCTTTCGTTGTCCACCCATGGGTGCTGTAGGTGGTCCCATATTTGAATTCCATCAAACATAAAATCAAAATGATTATATAAAATTTCGACTTTAATTTTATTTGTTCTGAATTCGAAAAAGCATCTGTGAAGTGCAGGAAAAAGTGCATTCTAAGTAATTTGTGTATGAGGATACTAAACTAACGAGAAACTTGTTAACATAAAACAAACTCCTGATTAAGTCGGCATGACTTTACATCGCTCTTTAAGTTGGATTTGTTATTGATAATTTTTTTACTGCAGGGTAGGTGTATATGAACATATGTACCTATATGCCGAGCTGCGATGTTTCCTGAATGGGCTCCTGGTTGGTTGGTTCCTATGAAAAAAGGATTACATAAATGTAATCTTTGGTAACTGTTTGAGTGGATTTTTGGCAGACGTTTTGGGTTTAGTTGCTGTTGTTCAATCTTGGTCATTGTTAAACCTCTTGAAAACTGCACAATTATTTTAAAGTAAAGCGAGTGAGGATAAGAAAGAACTATTCGTGTATACATACATGTGCATGCATGTACTGATATAAAAACAGTATATGGCTCACAATGCAGCGGGGAATGGTCGTTCTTGGTGCTATGCAGTTACAGTTGGACGGCCATCCGCAATCCCGACTCTTGCTCCTCTCGATAAGTTGAGAAACCCATGTGCCAGTTGCTGTAATCAAGCTGTGTGGAAGCTTTGGACTCACTGAAGTCAGCAGCGTATGTACAGCAGTAGATGAGTCTGCGAGCGGGCATCTGTCTTGGATCAGGTAATTTGTTATGTAAAAGTGCATCTTGAAAACCCTTGATAGCAATGCGTTCTGCGCTGTACTTGGAACCTGNCCATAAGTGCCATATCCAGCAGGGCGATCACCTCCAGGTCCGTCAAAGAGTGATTTGACACTATCCAATCCTTGGCAGTAAGGAACACGGTATTACTATGCTGGGTATCAGCACACTGCAAGACCGTAGGTAACGAGACCGCCGAAGAATTTGATAGGGAAGGCCCATCTACTGTACTTGTAGGGCTGCAACATTTTATGGACTCAGTTGGTTCCCCTCGACGTTCACAATCGAGCGTGGTTAAACTCAGAACGCAGTAAGCAATGGGGAGAGGTAGGATAGCATAGATAGGCCAGAATTTTTAGTTATCTTTTTGCTTGGAAAGATATACATCTCTTGAACAGAGACAACATCAAGTTGCTTATTGGTTGCCTAACCGGCCATAATCACCCGCGCTCTCACATGCACCGGATTTGTATTCCCACTGATACGGATTGCCGTCTTCGCCTTGACGACAAGGAGACATCGGAGCACATTATGTGTGATTGTCCAGCATTAGCCAGACTAAGACTGCAATACTTCAGTTCTTCCGTAGTCGATGCCCCTAAGGTCGGGTGGCCAAAACGGCTGCGAAAAACTGCAGTTTCTTGTCTGCACAAACTTCAAAAGTTGACTCTACTCTCGGCAGAGTCGCTGCTAGGATGTACTCTACTCTATTCTTTTGTCCAAGCAACAAACTTTTTTCACGATCCAGTCTACTGTACATAGATATAGAAAGATATTCGCGAATCGTTTCTCGAATCACAATCGAAAGCTACTTAACTGATCTTTGTTTTCAATAAGGGATACACGAACTCCCCCAAACTATTTGTCAATTGTCAAATTGTTAAATTTGTATTTAATACAAATCAACAATCATTAGATGCCTGCATGCTAACGAAATTGTAATAACATCTGTACATATGCAAGTATTTACAACAATAGTGGCACACCTACAGATAAGTATATGGTTGCACCCTGTAGGAAAACAGACAGGTGCCGAACTGGTTCGGTTTTAGGTGTCGCGTATTGGCCGCAAGAAAATATTCTTTTGTTTCCCCTTCATTATATTTCTGTTTCCATTTCCTTTCACTTCAACCGATTGGAGTGACGTCTACCGACTATATATGTATGTAAATTCTACGTTCTATATACCAAAAATCATGTTCTGAACGAAAATGATTTTTCATTAACAAAATTTTGTGTTTTCTTCATAAATTTTTTTCTTTTTCTTTTGAAAATTGGGAGCTTCAAACGTCATTTTTGGTATACAGTGTGCTCGCCAGAATTAATCGTATATCTTGAACTTGCTTAACACTTTCTACGAAAATATTGCTCCGAACAAATTCCTCCGCCCTAATGTACATGCTTTAAGAAGTAGTATGAGCTCGAGTTGAGCAGAACAGGTATTTGCCGGTAGAGTGCCACCGCTAAGGGTAAAAGTTTCCGTAGGAATGAGATAGGACGCGAAAGACCGTAGTAGGGGTGTCGCCGTTGCTCTGGTGACACTTTTGATGTCCGTCGTATGATAACAATGGCAAGTCTATGGTGTTGTTTGCGTGCGCTGTGGTGGCGACCGCCAAAGCGCCCAATTCGCTTCTAGAATAATCGCGCCGGCGCCAATTGATCGGGCACCAACCACCTCGGCGCTGACACTCCAACGGTTTGCATACCGACGCGTAGGCTTGCAATGAGTCCAGGCAACACCCTTACTGCGAGTACTTTTTGTATAGTCTAGTGCAAAGTGCCAGGCGAGGAACCTGGTTTGCAGTAGTGGAAAAATTTTGGAGGATCGGTGCAAGTCGATCGGATTTAGGAATCATATTCCCAATGAGCACCCCTGCGGTTGGAACTCCCACCGACCGCCGATTAGTATAACTTTGTGTGTCTGTGGTCAGACGTTGTTGTTGTTGGCGGTAGGCTTCCCCCACCGTGTGCCCCTACCCCATTCCTTTAGAATCCTGGGTTGGTAAGGTGACTTCGCTCGTTAATTCTATTTTAAATTCTACCAATCGGCGGATGTTACATTGCGATGTTCTACACATTCCGCTGCTTTTGGACTATTCAGTATCTAGTTGCTATCAGACTGGTTCGTTGTTGACGATAAAGAACCAGTACTGAACTAAAAATTTGGTTCACTAGTTCGGGTTTTCTCTGCAGGGTATCACACTGATTTACCTACATACATACATACATACATCCACAATAGTAGAGCGAATATGCACGATACGCCTCATTATGAAGCGTTGGCTGAATCCAATACCAATTGCTGCTTGCCGCTCTTGCTGCAAGTTGCCACATAGCGTTCTGCCAGCTTAGGAGACAATTGTTGACAATTTGACATGCACCTAAGCAGCTGCCCCGTGCCTGGCTGCCCGTCAAACGTCTGTCAATTGAGAAAATCAAATTCAATTCACTGGAATTGTGCAGCTCCCAATTTAATGCCGTGAAGGAGTTCATATGTGGCGCTGAAGTGATCCAGGAATACATACATACATACATATATACATATGTTAATAAATATTAGGTGCCTCTATTTGTATATATGCATCTACATATGAGTGACGACAGACAGACGAATGTCACACTTTGTGCCACAGAGCAAAATGCTCAAACTCGTACTTACAAATCAGCATACAAATGTTTGTACATACATATGTAAATGCATACTTATGTATGTACTTAGTACTTTGGCTGACATTTGAGTAAAGTCAGTTTGCTTTTGATGCAACAAAGATGGCAATCGAAGAACCGCTGGTAATAATTTTGTTGTTTGTTGTTGCGCCCTAGGCACTGGTTGTTGATTGCCTTATTGGCGTATCTCATTTGTAGGTTGACTAATAACGTTGGAGCTTAGGTTGCATGTTGCTACTTGCAACCGAGTAGTAAGTTACATGCATCATTACATTGCACGCTGGCAGCTTTGTGGGAATTCAGAGAATTTGTGGCTAATTTAAATTGAATTTCATTAGGTATTAATTATAGATACGAGCTGCATAAATTGGGGTTGAAAGCCAAAAAAGGATTTCAAAATCAAGTAATTTTATCGAAATTCTAACACAATTACGTACATTTTATTTTACCTAATTACGAACCAGTTTTTTTCGACGTACACCAGAAACTTTTAACTGCTTTATTAATTAAAGCAAGTAGTCGTCATTCAAAGAAACAGAAAACGCACAAATTTATATTTTAAAAATTTGTAACTTTTCATGGGTCTCAAAGGAGTTGGCAAGTTACAAATTATTTTACAATCAAAACATGTTTTTCATGCTTAAAAAGTTAGAGTCGCACAAAAAATGTGACAACAGGATAGGAGAATCTATGTACGTACATATGTATATTTATAGATGAATAAATGCAATTGGAGTATTTATTTGGGATTCTCGATTTTGTATCAATTTGTGAAGTTTTTATGCGAGAGACAAATTTCATATCTTGCGCGTATACTAAAATATAACACCGTGCGACAGACAATTTTACACACGAAAAAATCAATATATTCACAAAACTGGGACCAAATATAGTAAAAAGGCGTTTTTTTTAGTTTTTATCTCTGACGTCAGGATTTTTTTAAAAGGACTTTGAAAATTCTGGAATATGATTGAATAAAAAAATTATTCAAAAGATGCGGTGCATTGTTGAATAACAATATGGGTATCAATTGGGTATTGGTATTGGCAGGAGTTTATATAGAGGGAAAAAATGTTTTAATTATTTTTATTTTGTATATAAAACGAATTTTTTTAAAGTTTCTGAGTTTGTGGGTTTGAATGTTTGTAACTCAGTAACGCAAAAAGGACTTGACGAATTTTCATGAAATTTTGCGCACGAATAGTTTATGACTTGGATTAAAAAATAGGATAAAATAAAAATTTCGAATGTAATATCTATGCCCTGGAATTAAGAAGTGCAAAAAATGGCATAGATTAGCGAATTTAATCGACCACTAGATTATTGAGCAGATATAGTAGATGTTATCCCAATTCCATAAAATTTGGTTTTTTAAGTGGATTTTTTATGACTGCTGGGTGTGTCAGCAGGGCGATTTTGAGCATCTTTCAGATTTAAGTTTTTCTCGTTAAAACTAATATATGTATGGATAACATTTACCATTTCGGTGCCTTAGTTTAGTGGGCGTGGCCGTTTTCCAATCTTTAAGATTTTTTTACAGTGCTTAATTTCTAAGCGAAAAGACCACAATAACAATTTATAGTAAAATCGGAGCAAAATTGGTACTTTTTGCCATATTTTATATAGGACTCTTCTACTGTGCGGCGTATTTAAAGAGTATGCTCCAGTTGTTCCCGCCAATTTCCGACAGGTTCGAATAGAGGCCTTGATCTTTCGAACACCTTTATATACATAAACGCGGATTCCAAGATTTCATATTTACAAGGATAACTGCAAAATATTTCATTCTTTTCTCCTTAGAGAAATGGACAATATTCAGCGCACTCTGTAGAAGATCTGTGAGGGTTTCGTAGCTCTAAACATGTCACTAAGATGGCGGAGTAGTTCGTCTAATACGATGCCCCAATGTACGAGCGGAGATCACTCCCGTTCTGGCAATCTTCTCTAAAAATCGATAATTATTGTGTTACAAATTTCTTTATTAATAAATTTTTGCCATAAGAAATTCAAAAGTAAGCCAGGTACTAGCCACAATTAATTTCGATATAGAAATTTGAAACCACTTTATGGCTGCCAGCGCAGCCTCGAGCAACCATGTTGGCGAATAAGTTTTCTCAGCTTCGACTGATTGTAAATCAGCAACAACATAATCAACAGTGAAAAATGCTAATGAAAATCTGTAGTAAAAGAATTAAATAAAAATAAAAATCCATGAAAATTCATAGACCCGCCACGCGAAGGGGCAGGACAGCACGCGCGCGTTCTACTTAAAAAAAAGGGAAGTCAATAAAAGAGGGAACAAATTAAAATAAAGCAGTTCAACCACTTTTTTTTAGTACATACATAATTTTTGGCATAAATTATAAGCATCCGTGGTTGCTCAAATTGTTTTTTTCTTTTTACATAAGTCTTTGAATACTCGTTTCGGGTGGCATTTTTTTTTGCATTTTTACCAACTTCGACGCTGCGCATTTTAAATAAACAACTCAGAATAACAAAATTAATTCATTAAAATGAAATTTGTTGATCATTTTTTTCCGCCGCTATGAGCGTTATGCTTCTTTACTGGTTTTCAGTAGTGAACGAAAAAGCGAACAACAACAACAAATGCTTTATTACTTAATGAACTTACGGCAAATTAATGCGATACCAGTTAGGTTCAGGCGATTTGGGTTCTGGTTGGGTTGTTCTTTTTGCGGTTGCACCAACATACCTTCACTACAAGGCTGCCAACCAAGCACTATTGCATTGGGTACTTTGATAGAAACAAAAAAATATTTACAAAAATCTAATTAATATGCAGGAGATACATATCTTAGCACATCTTAGCAAGCCAGTGACGGCGTTAACAGAATATTTAAGAATTAAGTAATTACTTGTACTTTATTTGTGCGCTTCTTGACTTGGGTTCAAGGTTTCGTAAAAAAAAGTTATAGCATCTTCAAATACAAACATGCATACCCATGTACTTCTGTTAATTTATTACGTTTTGTACATAGTACAGCAGTGAACCCGCACGGCGTTAAAATGCCAATATTTAATTTACCATTTTTAAACAGGTGGCAACCCTCTTCAAAAACTTAAAAAATATTCGTAATGCAAGTCAGAGCTATAAGCGATCCATGTGTCAAATTTTATCTAAATCCGTACCGCTGTTTCTGAGTGAAAGTGGTCTCGCATGTGTTCGGTTTTTCATTTCATCAAATTTCAAATCACCCTGTACCGTTAGAAAAACTTCTAACTTCTAAAAATGAAACCTTATTGTACATTTTTGAAATTCGAAAGAGCAATGCAGATCTGATATATACATATAGACATACATATCTGTACATAGATAGATGTGACTTTTACACTTAAGCTCTCCTAAAACGCTTCCGTTGGCAATCCAGATTTTTATATCTTAAATAACTTGTATGTATATAAGTTAATTAAGTCCGATTTTTCAAACAGGTGGCAACAATAATCTTAATACAATACGTAATACATATTCAAGTTAACTGATGAATTAGGTCGAATTTGATTTCGGAAACACATGGCCACCCTCTTCAAGATAATTCATAAATAGCGAATTTCATGCCCATTTTGACTGATATCCATATTTGAATAGTTCATTTTACTTATTAAATAATTGAAATTTAACTTTTTAAACAGGTGGCAAACTCCTTCAAACGCCGCATTTGTTTCTAAGTGTTCAAACTAAAAATTCTTAACACCTTTTTGAATTATACCCATACATTTATTGTTAAATATAGTTCTTGTATAACTAAATTCGACTCTTAAAACAGGCGGTAACCCTCTTTTACTTAGTTTTAAGCTAAAAACTTCTTAAACCTCTGTCGTCTGCTGCACATATTGGAATACAATTCATAACTGGCCTAATTCATGTTGAATTTGATTTTTTGAACAGATGGCAACCCTCCTACATGTACTTTAGAAGTAAGGCTCTTTCAAAACTAGTTTAACTCGTACGCACATTGTAATAATTGATTTGACTTTTAAATAACTTGAATAATTTTTTTAAAAGCTGGCAACTCTTTTGGATAAAAGATAACTTTATTGCACGTCTACAGCTCCACCCCTTTAATTAGACACGTTCTCTTCTTCTTTATTGGCGCTGTAACCGCTTATGCGATTTTGGCCGAGTCCTCGACAATAAGCCAGTCGTTTATTTTATGTGCCAACTGGCGCCGGTTGGAAATGTCAAGTGAACAGTGTCAGCAACGACGTGAGTGCCAAAATGTTTATGTTTTGACTGTTTGCGCGATGTTTCGTTCTGCCCTCGTTCACCACCAGACCACCAATTCCATGCTCTTTACTTCTCCATCTAATCCTGAGAGAGAAGGCAGAACAGACGTAGCCTTCATTTTTGCCGATAGTGTCGATGTCGTCGGCATAAGCCAGAGCTCTACGCTCCTGTAAAGCATTGTGCCTGAGTGGTTCAGTTCTGCGCCTCTTTTATCTTCCCCAAAGGGTCTTTTCCAAGGTTTGGCGTATTGTTAATACCTGATCTATGGTGGATTTGCCAGGTCTAAAGCCGCACAGATAAGGCTGTTCGTTGACGGTGGGCTTCAGTCTTTCGCACAATAAGACCTTGTAACCTATTTATGCCTAGAAGGCTGATCACGCGATAGTTGGCGAGTATGGCGGTGTCGCTTTTTTTTGTAGATTCGACAGAGCATATTCTACATACATCTTATCAGCTGCACGCCTCCGTACTTGAGTAGCTCGGCTGGCAGGCTAGCAGTTGTAGCTGCTTTGTTGTTTTTCAGCCGCGTAATCTCTATTCGTACCTCGTCATATTCAGGCGGTGGGACATCGACTCGCCGACTAGGGGCTCGGTTCGGTTTCTCCCCTCCTCTTAGTGCTGATGCAATTCAATAGGGAAAAGTGTTCCGTCCATAATTTAAGTACGTTGTGGACATCGGTCCCCATGGTTGTTCTTACAGGAGTTCGCCCTAGTTTTTAAACCTTCCATAAGTCGCCTTACTCTGTCCGCCAACATGTCAAGCCCTTCGCATTACAGAGTAGCCCCCCAGGTGTGCAAGTCGCGTGGAGAATAAATTGGCTATCTATTGGGATTGCTGCATTTCGGCGCGGATCTTTCCTTGCATTAATGGGCGCATATTTTTTGCTGCATAGAGGAGGCTGCGTATCTTGGCTGCAACAAAAGATAGTGGTCCGAGTCGATGTTTGGCCCTTGGGGTGTACGTAGTACGTCCAAACCAAACTGTAATCAAGCCTTCCGTCTATTACAACATGGTCGAATTGGTTTCTCGTTTTCCGATCTGGAGGCTGGACCTTTTTATGCTGGTACTACATAATGCACTGTTTAGCGCTGCGGCGAAGTCGACAAGCCCCAATCCGTTATCGAACGCTTCGTCGTGGGGATTGAATTTTCCAGTGGCGCTTAATTATCTTATATGCATATGTAGAAAAACCCCAGAAAGTGCGATGAGGGGGGTTAATAAAAAATCTTTTGTATTAAAAATGGCTAAATAAACAATTGGTTATTATTACTGGTCCCTCGGCAGGCAATGGCAAACCTCCGAGTGTATTTCTGCCATGAAAAACAGCTTCTCATAAAAATATAATCGCCGTTCGGAGTCGGCGTAAAACTGTAGGTCCATCCGATTTGTGTGACAACACCAAGGCGCACGCCACAAATCGGAGGAGAGGCTCGGCCATCCACTAACATATGTGTAAGCGCCAATCTATTATTATTATTACTGGAAATCTTCTGAAGAGAACTTAAGTTTTGCGATCCAAAAATAATGATTTTTTAAAATTCTATACCATTTCTAAGAAAAGTTGTTTTTCCCTATATAAAATACATGAAAAACTTTAAGCGCTTTGAGCGACCTCTAAATATTTATTGATTTCTAAATAAAAAATATGGGTATAATTTTCGGTATAGAACAATCCGAGGGGGTGAGAGCATTAAAATTCCGACTTTACTTTTTTGCACCACCCCAATGACCACTCAAGCAATATCTAGCCTCTTCATTGTTTTCCTTTTCTCTTTTTATTGCTTATTTTTAATTGCTTAGCATTGCCGATAAGTAATTAGCAATGTCTCTTAAGATTTCGACTTATTTGATGTTTGTCTAATTTTTCCCCGGTGCTTAATAATTTACTTCTTTATTTAATTTTTATTACATTTTTAAATTAACTGATTTTGCATAATCACATTACACCAACTCAGTCACCTTGACACAATCTTTGTTGGTTTGCTAAATAAATAACTTTAAAAGCCTCAGCATTTAGGTACCTTAGACACACATAGAAACGTCATTGGATATACAGCATTTGAATACATTTGAAATTCTGTTGACTTGTTGAATTTCTTGATGGATCTGTGCATAATTTTCTATTTATTTTTTATGGCCTTTGTATTACATACCTAATGTAATTGGTTTTAGGCTGCAAAACCTATACAAATTCGCTTTGTTCAAACCCCCACGGCGTCATCGCATTACAGTTAAAGTAAATTACATAAATTTCTTTTTAATTGGCCACATAGCAATTAAGTTTTTAAAGAGAAATTTGATTAGTCAGTTAAACGTTATATTTAAAATCAGTGTTCAGAAAGAATTTCACAAGCGTTATTTATGAGCAATAATTTGCGAACAAAAAGTCTGTCTACATAAAATCAAAATAAATATTTTGCGCCCACATTTTTGTTAAGCGTTAAAACCAGCTTCACCTCCAAGTTGTGGTGTGCCTTTTGATGTAGTCACACAAATACAAACTTACCTGTTTAAAATAAAATTTTCTCTAAAAAACTCTACCAGAAAAAGAGTGTATCATATAAAACTGTTAGGTAAATAGTGCGATTTTATTTTGCCACCAACAACCATATTAACCAGAATTAAGTATCACATTTGAAATAGAGTTGAGTTATAATAGTGCTTTAAATGTAATTCTTGCCATACGATTTAATGTACATTAATTTCTTTTCAATGTTAAATCAAATTAATTTTCCCATCAACGCACCACTTTTATTTCGGTGGTGAAGCAGCAGAGTTGTCCAGTGGGCGCTTTCAATGTCCATTTGATTGCGTAGGTATGCATTGGGAATTTCGTATCCAGTGGGATATCTATCCTGTATGTTTGAGTTTGATTGGCGACAACTGGACATGAAGTGTACTTGCAAGCATTCCTATCCATGGTGATCAATGGTAAATCTTGTGTTTCGCTCTTATGCCAAGCCAAGCCGGCCTCCAAAGTGGGCGCATCGAAATTCGTCGAAAAGTCGTAAGACATTTCACTGCTCTTGCGGCGACGACTCACGCGACATGCCTTATGATCCAGAGCCTCTGGGCAAGGACTAATGCGTGCCTCATGAATAGTACAAGCGTCGACATCGCCGCACGGTTTAATATCGACAACTTCTGCGGCTGTTAGCACAATCACTCCTAGTAAAACACAGATTTTTAGCAGCGACATTTTTCGTGTGCTATTCGATTCGAATTATCAGCAAAACTAAGAAAAATTTGAGAATTTTTTATTGCATATAATACGCTCCTCTGAGTAAAATATAAAAATCCATCTGTGATAAAGCCTGCCAGTGTGAATTTGTGCGGCTTTTGGTCGCTAAAACGCTGAAATGGCATAATCACCTTTGACTCCGCTCAATTGATAAGCTTCGGAGCCATTGTAGACTTAAAGTTAATGCACGCACATTGGGCAATCAGAAGAAATTCTCTCAGTACTACATTTTTTACACTGAGAAAAAAAAGCGTTAACTTATTCAATAAGACCTTAATACCCC
Source organism: Rhagoletis zephyria (assembly GCF_001687245.7). Lineage (NCBI taxonomy): Eukaryota > Metazoa > Arthropoda > Insecta > Diptera > Tephritidae > Rhagoletis > Rhagoletis zephyria. The sequence continues at coordinate 6,467 of NW_016159833.1, read as the reverse complement.
TACGCTATGTACAAGAAAGCAAATTTGGTTTCGGATTTATGGTGCGAGAGAGTATTCGTGGTCAAGTACTGTCCTTCACTCCTCAAAGCGCGTGACTTTACCTCTCACTCTGGCTCACAGAAAGCACCTGTGAAGCGAGTCCGCAGAAACAATGGGTTCCACGAGAACGTGATAAAGAGTCAGCTTGAGATACTGGCCGACAGAGAAACGTCGGCGCTTTGCGGAACGTTTCGAGACCGAGCATAGCTCCTGCAAAAAATAAGGACCGTTCTCTCTTCTTACCTGTGGCTAAAAGTAGTAACCGTACTACGAAGTCGCTGAAACTTAGTTTAAATATGCTCTATTCTGCACTTAGGAATGAAGAAATGTGAAAAATCGTAAAAGGCAACGCACTGACATGCTTACAGCTTTTGTGGGCGGAATTTGTAAATGTTATCCGATGTTGATGAAATTGAGAGGTATAGTCTCTGGCTTTAACCAGAAAAGCATACATCTGAGGGAACATCTAAAAGGGTTCCAAATCTTTCAAAACCAACTTCTATGCAAAATATCGCCTGATTAGATCAGTTTTTTTTAAGAAGCTAATATTAAGTTGTGGCGGCCGCTGTGGTGTAGAGGTAAGCAGTGCGCACTTCCACTCCGCAGGGCCTGGGTTCAAGCAATATCGCTAAAAAAATTTGAAAAAAAGGTCTTTTCTTAACAGTGGTCGCAATTAGGCAGGCAATGGCAAACCTCCGAGTGTATTTCTGCCATGAAAAGCAACTTCTCATAAAAATGCAATCGCCGTTCGGAGTCGGCATAAAACTGTAGGTAAAAATTTGATTGAGTCAAATAACATTTTAATTGAGCTACCTCTTTTTGGTGTTCCCACGCAACCAGCTGATCGATTAGCTACAGTGATGGTACAATCGTACCTTTATTTAGTTTAAAAGTGAATTAAGTAAATTAGGAACGTAGTCAAATAACTTTTTAGGAAATCAGTTCTAATTTTTACTTACATTTCAACGCATTTTCTGGTGTGAGTAGCTTATCCAATAGCATCTGTCCTTTGTGAAAGGGCAAAGTACCATAACTGTAGTTGATTACGCCAGATAGACAAATAATATTTCTCTCGAAAATATCAGATGGCAGAACTCGGAGGAACGCGATCCACCTTTTGTAAAACATAGTTTTGTTCGAACTGCCCGAAGAGATTCTTTTCATAGCCAAGCTCTTTGATGTGAGTCCAGGAGTTCATAAAATATCGAAGGGAAAGGTTATCATCATATTTTCTTTAAAATAAACATATTAAAAAACATATTTACTTTTCAGATACATTTATTTGCTTTTGGGTAAAGTTTTTTCGCAAATTAGTTACAATTCAATTTTTCCATACCTGATAGAAAATCAGCTGTAAAGTGGACCAAACACAAACAGCTAATTGCCGTTTGTTCAATAAACATACCTCGAAGTTAAAATTAAACATACGCAGCAGGGTTGCATGGAGCATTCATTTAATTAGTACTCAAAAAAGCAGTAATCAAGGGATTAAGAATTGAAATTTTGTATTAATTTGTATCAATTAGCACCTTGGTCAAAAAAGCTGGTCAAAAAAGCTTGGCTATTTGCTCCATTAGCTGTCTGCCTGAACATACTTTAGAATATATTGCTTGCTCGCCGTATAATTATTTTAGTACATCGATGCATTCTTGTCTTATTTATCCACATCAAAAATTGTGAAAATTAATCGCACGAAAATCTTCACGAGTTAATTCCATTTTTTGTCGAGTTGAATTTTTGAAATGAATATAACACACACATTAAAACGTTCTGAGTGCGTTTGTGGCAAAACATGTCAAATTATCCAATGGATATGTCAGATGACGGCTGGAAAAGAACAGTGAGAAGAGCACAAAAGAAATCTCCTTTAAGACGCGATGGCTGAATTTCTTATCCACGCGAAATTTATATGGCTCTGTAAAATAACGTTGAGACACACCAACACCTCAGACGTCGAAACATTGAGCTGTATCAGATTTATAACGATATTTCTTTGTAAATAAATCATAATCTTAAATTTATCTTCGTTATACAAACTTTATTCTCAACTTAAAATCACTTTTTATATCAAAAATTAATTTATTTTTGACCAGACCGAATTGAAAAGCATTCTTCATTTTTTCACCATCTATAAGTTTAACGCACCACTTTAATGTCATGGGTAAAACAGCAAAACTCCCCAGTGGGCGCCTTTAAAGTCCATTTGATTGTGTATGAACTCATTGGGAATTTACTCTCGATCGGTATGTCTATTCTGTACGTCTGACGTTGGTTTGCAACAGTCGGACAGGATGTATACTTGCAAGCATTCTTATCCATGGTGATCAACGGCAAGTCTTGTGTGGCGCTCTTCTGCCAAGCCAAGCCGGCTTCCAATGTCTCTGCAGCAAAATTGGGCGTAAAGTCGAAGGACATTTCGCTGACCCCGCGACGACGACTCACACGGCATGCCTTATGTTCCAGAGCCTCTGGGCAAGGAGTGATGCGTGCCTCGTGTACAGTGCAAGCGTCGACATCGCCACATGGTTTAATATCTACAACTTCAGTGGAGGCAAGTGTAAACACTCCAAGCAAAATACAGATTTCTAACAGCAAACATTTTTGTTTTTTCATGGCTTTAGTTTCTTTGCTTTTGAATAATAACGAATTACTTCCGTGTGCTATTCACTTCGATTCCCTGAGTTAAACTGCATAGCTTTGAGCGTTATTAGGTGTAATTATTATACTTTGAACGAGTAAATAAGAAATTCAATTGCAATTACAACTGATCTGATACGAGTATTTACAAGAATCAGTGCGATCGTTTGTTCACTAATACGCTTAAATGAACTTTGGCTGCCCCCAAATGATAAGCTTAGGATTTGCTTACCTACACTGATGTAGATTCCTTTACACAAACAGGTTTACGTATTTGTCTAAATGCTGAAAAATAATGATAAGAGCTGTGTTTTTATGTGCAAACGCAACCCTGTTCGCTAACGAAAGTTTTCTGTGCGTATAAGAATATGTACATATATATATATATATTTAATAAAATTGTTTATTATTATCGCCTAATCAGGTATGCACTTTTTTGCGCTATCCTGTTTTTTTTAACCGACTTCCAAAAAAGGAGGAGGTTATCAGTTCGTCGGAATCTTTTTTTTTTGTTTTTTTTTTTATGTATGTTACCGCATAACTTTGGACCACGTCAACCGATAATTCTTTTTGCATCGGACAGGTAGTGTCTCAGAGGTTAACCATACTAATCTGGTTAAGATCCGATCAGTGGATCATGAGATATATATATACATATATATTTTTTTTTATATGAGAGTTGAAGTCGGTTTTTTTTTGCTAAAAATTATTATTTTATTTTATTTTTAATGCATTCATTGAAAGCACACCGCAAAAGTCATAATGGAATGAACTATTGCTTCATAAAAATAATAAAATAATGCTGATCGACACTTAGTAAAATTTTGAATTTTACCAGGAAGTAATTACTGCTGCTTTCAACAACCGATAACAGTTTTTGAATGATTTGCATTTGTCAATCGTTTGGAAATAGAAATTGTAATCAATTGGTATAAATACAGCAACTTAATTCACTGATAATTACATAGTATACACATAGCATATGTAGAACGGTGTTGAGCATTTAGAAATCGAAATTTGAACATGTGCCGTTCTTATCACTTATGTATGTAGCTACATATGAGTATCGGGTAATCAACGGAATGCCTGTGGCAAGCTCTTCACAAATCTTAAATTTGCCAAGCCTATGAGCTTAGATTCCTTACATGAAAATTGTATCTACATGCAAAGTGAGAATGGGAGGGAATAAGGAGGGCTCTTCTTTACACTTCCGATAAATGATAAGCTCCGGTCCAGTTGAGTGGGTGGAAGTATCACTCACTTAAATCCAAAGCATGGCCACTTTTTGAGGTGGTATGTGAGTTTTCCGCAGCCTTAGGCCGAGGGCACGCAATGAGCGACATAGCGGCGAGCGGCTGAGCGGCTTAAAATTAAAACATATGAAATACTATTGAAGTGGCCACGCACTGAGCGGAATTTTTATATGGCGCCGCTCAGCCGCTGATTGCGTGGCCTCGACCTTAGGGTAGCCTGGTTGGCATTGCGGACTATAAACAGAGGGAAATATGACCCATAGAAACAAGAAGATTGTCTCTATGAAAAGTTTCTAGGCCAGGGGTGAAAACAGACAAAAAAAACAGCAAAATTCTATAAAGAATCCTTATTGATTTTATTAATAAGAATACCTTTTAAAAGTCATAGGAAAAACTGCTAATTGAAAAGAAACTCTCGTTCATTTTATGAAAGGTCTTCCTGAATTTTTCAATGAATTTAATTCTTAATTTTATGTAATGTATTCTTGAATTTATTTTAAATTCATATTAAATCTGTTCTTTTGCTCACCCGCGGGTGCTCTAGAGTGCCCAATTGGTGTTTCTTGGTTGGTTTTCGGACTGTTGAGAACCACTTTTAGAGAATAATTTTTGGTTCTCATTAGCCCGAAGTCGCCCAGACTATTTTTCCGGACCTCCCTTTTTAACCAAGATTCGATTCCTGGGGCTGGATTCTGTAACTATGAGAAAATGTAGTGTACACCGAATGCAAAACTCACAACCAAAAACTCAGCGAATAAAATTTTGTGAGTTTTTTGGAAGAGAAATGTACACAATTTTGACAGTTAAAACTTATTCTCGCACTTCCTGTGAAGAGTGTACACAATTTTCAGAGTATACTTGAAAACTCACAGTTACAGAATCCACCTCTAGGAAAAACATTCACTTAGAGTTTTTTTCTAAAAGTTGCCGATTATCGATAGGTAATGTCAAACTTCCGAGTTTATTTTTGTAATGACAGAGTTTCTAATAACCTACGGTAGAGACGGAGACGGCGCTAAATGACAGGGCTTTTTATTTATGGTATTTGAGTTTATATCAATGACATCTTCACTGCTTCCTTCAACCAAAAGAGAAAGTGATGAAATGAAAGGCAACAACGAAACTTCATCATTTGAAAAACTTCAACTGGAGTTACAAATACAGTGACTCAAAAAACTGTTTGGTGACTTTTTTTCATCGACCCGTAAAAATCAAGGACTCAAGCTCTATACAGCTTTTTACTTTGAATTTTTAGAAAATTTTTGGGTACGCAGTTTTATAGCCCATTGAATTTTATGTTTGTCCTATCGACTGTTTTGCTGTTTGTTTAAGTTTGTTTATATTTGGGCTTACAGTCAAGTAGTATCGATTATCATATCTATGAAAATAACAGTATCGATAAAAATGTTCATAAATATATCAATAAAAATATCGATAAATATGTTTATAAATCTATCAATAACAATGTCATTAAAAAATACCTGGTCAAAGCAACATCGCAAAAATATAGAAAAAAGGTTTTTTCTTAACAGCCTGCTGCAGCGATCGTCCCTCGGCAGGCAATGGCGAATCTCCGAGTGTATTTCCGCCATGAAAAACAACTTCTCATAAAAATACAATCGCCGTTCGGAGTCGGCGTAAAACTGTAGGTCCCTCCGCTTTGTATGACAACATCAAGGCGCACGCCACAAATGGAAGGAGAAGCTCGGCCAAACACTAACATATGTGAAAGCGCCAATCTATTATTATTATTATTANGAAAAACAACTTCTCATAAAAATACAATCGCCGTTCGGAGTCGGCGTAAAACTGTAGGTCCCTCCGCTTTGTATGACAACATCAAGGCGCACGCCACAAATGGAAGGAGAAGCTCGGCCAAACACTAACATATGTGAAAGCGCCAATCTATTATTATTATTATTATTATTAATATCATTTAAAATTACGATTATTATATCGTTAAAAATATCTATAAATATATCGATAACAAAATCGATTATTACGTCGATAAAAATATAGATGAGTGTATATAAAAAATATCGATAACAAGATCGATAAATGTAAGGAAAAATCCGAAATTGTTTCGAAATTCTCGAAATAGCCCTGAGAAGACTAAGTAGTCTTAAAAATTCTGATTTAGTGCCCTTTATATTAATTTTTCCTCCTCTATCTTCATCTTTACTTTTATCGGTTTATGTTTACTATTTTCACCTTTACCCCTATATAAGTAAACTGTTTGAATTAACCTTGATCTTAATTTTTGCCTTTATCTTTACGTATCTTTGTTTTTATACCCGAGCGCACTTGTGCACAAGGGTATATTAATTTTGTTCACATAACGGTTGTTTGTAACAGCCAAAACGAATCGAGATAGATATAGACAAATGTATATATAAATGATCAGGATGAAAAAAGAAATCGATTAAGCCATGTCTGTCTGTCCGTCCGTCTGTCCGTCTGTCCGTGTACACGATAACTCGAGCAAAAATTGAGATATCTCAACGAAATTTGGTACGTAGGTTTCCCTTAATCCAAGGT
>NW_016159832.1:53173-75803 GCF_001687245.7 Rhagoletis zephyria | reverse complement strand
GGGCTATACACTAAAAATTCTGAGTCAAACATTTTGATGAAACTTTGGTTTTTGTTATAGAATAAACTATACTTTATGAAAAAAAAAATAATTAAAGTTATTAAAAAAAAATATTGTTAAAACTTTTATTCTACTTATAATTTTGACACGGGTATACGTGCGGCTGTTATAATAGAGAGCTTGGCCTTGTAGAACTCAGACCTCGTTACTTTGTTTTTTTTTTTTTCTTCACTTGAGGTTGATGCCACATCAAGGCATTCTATTTTTCGGATAGATCGTTATTGTATCTAACTGTACTATTTCTTCTCTCCGAAATTTTGTATTTTGGGAAAATCTTTATTCATCAATAAATCGGAAATATATGTGGTTTGGTTTTCTCGGACTGAGTTAGAGAACAAACAAAGCGCTAAAAAAACTAAATCTAAATAAATTGATTTTTTATTTTGTTATACAATTTTAAGGCTTTCGTTTGGGAAGTTTGCATTTTTTCACTATCACAAAGTATTAATTAAATATCTGTCGAAAAAAATGTATACCACTTATACCTAAATAGGTATGTATTTTTCTGGAAAAAATGTTTGCATAATCTAGTTTTACCACTTTACGCTATGCGGAAATTAAGTTTATTTTGCCAATATAGTATATGTACATACATATACATATTTCATTTAAATAGTAAACATCGAATTTCGGTAGCGGTCATTTCACAAATTTTCGGGTTAGTTTCGAATTAGTATTTATTTTAACTTACTGTGAATTTTTTCTTAAAAGCAGTTCGCCAAATTCATTTTTCATTTAATTTATTCTAAAGCTTGTGAATAAAAGATACTCCGTGAAAATTTCACCTAAGAATTTGCGCGTGTTCCATTATGTTTTAGAANTATAGACTGCGCATAGTTCAACTGCTAATAAGGAAGACATTGATGTGGTTTCGATCGATTTGGAAATATTTGTGCTGGTATTTTAACCCATACATAAATATGTGAGTATTTAATTATTTTATTGGCTAAAACGATCGACCGCGTAGCAAAAAATCTATATGTAGTATAATACGCGAAGGCATTTTTTTGTCCAGGATAAAATATCTGCACCGTTCGCTCGATTTTCACAAGTGGGGTGTCAAGCTGGTTTTATTTTTTCGAAATGAGTTGCCACCTGAAAAAAATTGCATTCAAATAATTTAATAATCAATGCCATCAGAACCAAACCGTTCGTTCGATTTTCAAAAATTAAATATCAAATGGAAGGGATTGGCTTGTTGAAGTTTTTCCAAAATGAGATGCCACCTGTTAAAAAATTTAATTCAAATGATTTAATAGTTAAATTACTTTTTACTTTATGGGTATCAATCGAAATAGTTTTAAAAAGGCTTTATTTCATAACTTCATGTACAAGGGTAGCCACCTGTTTAAAAAATCATATTCACAATGAATTAAGGGAATTAGGCAATTGAAATATGTATCACCATAAGGGTGCCAGACGAGAGAGATTTAAGACGATTTCAGTTTGAAAATAGTTTGGAAGAGGGCTGCCACCTGATTTAGAAGCCGAATTTAGTTAACTTATGCACAAGTTGTATGAAATATAATGAAATAGTGCTAAGGAATTTTAATATAATTTGAGCATTAAAATTTTTTCGAGGTTCTGAGGAGGGTTGTCATATGTGGAAAATGTTTAGTTCAAATTATTTAATAAGGGTTCGAAAAAGATTTATTTCTGAACTGTATTTAGGAGACCAGCCACGTTAAAAAAAAAAGAACAAAAGTATAGGGAACGTTCTGCTAGAGAACAAAACCAGAATAAAAGTTTCGAGCCAGAGGAAAGATGGATCATTTAAACTTCCAGTTCGGTTATCATTAGGGTGAAATGTCCGTTTATGAAACCATTTTTCATCTTATGTGCAAAAAAAAAAAAAAAAAAAATGTTCGTGTCTTAAGTCTTTTGTCGACTTAATTTGCATAACTATCTTTCAGTTCTTTTTTCATTAATTTTAATATTGAAACATTTGAAACTAATGAAAAACTAGTGAAAAATTTTTCTCTCGCTTCCATTCATCGCGAATATATGTTCCCGTTTCGTTCTCTGTCAGAGAGACTTTAGACTTAGACTTAAGACTTTAGTTCCCAAATTATTTTTCTAGAGAAAGTTCCATAGGCTTTTGTTAACGTCCTTTGCCAAAACGTTTCGGAGATTTTTGTTCCCATCTTTTTCTCTCAGAAATGTTCCCGCAAGTATTGTTCGTATTTCGTTCTCTTTGGGAACGGGTTTTTTTCTTATATAATTCCCACTTAGAACGTTCTCGGGACAAGATTCCGAGCAACCGGATCGCTGGATATCGTGCTGGGCAGGCGGTCTGAAAGCACGAGTTCCAGAGCCGAAATTGAATTGAAGCAAATTTTTTACAATATAAATTGAAAATTTGTCAATTTTTGCAAAAAAAAACTTTTTTTAAATATTATTGAATATCTTGAAAACGCGTAATTTAAGTGAAAAGCGAATTATGAAATTAATTATCTGTTATTGGATATATCACTTGATTTGATCTGTTAGCGGATTCTCCTCTTTTTCTTTAATCGAAACGCGCTATGCGGCGATATTTTGAAAACTACGTGGCAGAAAAAAAAATTATGCGGATTTTTGGTCTAAGGCAGCGTTTTTACGTGGGAGTAGCTAGTTTTGTTCTTGGTTAAAAAATCATAATTGCTTGTAAACCTGTGTTATGATTAAATAGTCCCTCAGGGAGGTACAAACTATTTTTGTAGGCCTATGTATAAAACAAAATGTGACTCTCGTACAATAGCGGCTTCATACGAGTGTGTAATTCTCATTTAAATGAAAACTTGCGTGTTTGATTACAAGTTTATTAATTACAAAAAAATGTATAAGCGTAAATTAGTATGCACACTAGGGTGGTCCAAAAAAAAGGTAAAGTCGGAATTTTAATGCTCACACCCCCTAAGATTGTTATATACCGAAAAAAATATACCCTTATTTTTTTTTTTAAATCAAAAAATATTTAGAGGTCGCTCAAATAGCTTTAATTTTTCCAAGTATTTTTTTATATAGAAAAAACAGTTTTTCGTAGAAATGGTGTATGTACAATTCTTTAGAATCAATATCTTTCGATCGGAAAACTGTGTTTCACTTTAGGAGACTTCCAATAATAATACCTAATTGTTTATTTATCCATTTAAAATATGCTAAAATAAACAACTGGGTACTATTCCCTGAAGCCTCTTAAGGAGAAACAGAGTTTTCCGATTGAAAAATATTGGTTTTTAAGAATTCGATACCATTTCCACAACCACTTGTTTTTTCCCATATAAAATACATGGAAAACTTTGAGCGACCGCTAAATATTTTGGATTTCGAAATAACAAAACAGGGATATGTGCTTTTCGATATAGAGCAATCCTAGGGTGCGGTAGCATGAAAATTCCGCAAGTACTTTTTCACGTGGATTTTTGGACCTCCCTAATGCACACCTAACCATATTAACTGGTATATTAGTACACACACACTTACATATGTTTAGCCAATGAATTAGAATCTAATCCGTTTAGCTTTTTAGACACCATTGAAGAAGAAAACCTCTCACACTAGTTTGCTCATCACAGCGACAGCTAACTATAAAATNTTTTTTTTTTTAATTTATATCTTCTCTATGTTTCTAGATATGCACGTACACATGTTCTGCCATTTTCAAGGTTGAACAAGTCTCAGGCAGGCAAACCAAAAATTAAATTAAAATTAGATAAAATGTCCAACAACAAATGTGGCTGTAATAAAAAAATTTAGAAATCTCTTAAACACATTTGATTTGGTTGATCTACGAAACTTAGCGACCGACCCACCAATCAACCAATAAACTAGCCAAACTGCTGCTAAACGCCACCAATTCAGCGAACAATTGTTGTTTTTTTTTTTTTTGTAGCATTAAACACCAACCAACCAATACAAATGCGATAATACAAAAGTCGCATCACATCTCAAGAAGATATTTATTAGCCTTAATTTTAATTTTTATTAAAATGCTTTAAACTAGTTTATTGTGCGCTTCTATCCAAAAAACCAATAACAAGTTTACCTCGAGAGCAACCAAACTTTGAATAATGTATCCAAATAAACAAAAATCTTTCCAAAAAAAAAAACTCTTACTCTTAGTTGGGATTTAGAAAGAAAAAAAAAAATTAGCAAGTTTTCAAAGCTATTTAATATTCAATTTTAGCCCAGAAAAAATTATAGTATAAATAACTCACACGTGTACTCACTCGCTTACATTTTGGAACTTGATTCGCTGCACGCATCAAGCGCTAATGTCCTTAGGGAGAATTTTTCATAAGTACTTGCATAAAAGGAAAGGATAAACATAAATTTTTGTAGGATAGCAGCTTTAATGCCGGAATCATGATTTGAGAATGAGATGAAATTTGGATCGGCATTATGCGACATAACTACTTATGCACTTCGCTCTAATAATTAAATCTATCAACGACCTTAGGGATAGGTTTATCAGGGTACAGAAATCGGTCGATAAAAGTCACCTTCATTTCATTTTTCAATCTAATAATTTGATTAATTTGGCATACGATGCTGGCATATGCCGACGTCATCGACATCATCGGTAAAAACAAGCACTACGACTATTATGCCTTCTCGAATTTAGATAGAGAAGCAAAATGCGTGAGTCTGATGGTAAATGAGGAGAAAACGCAGACGATGGAACGATGAGCTGTATGAGCTTTACACCGATATAGACATAGTGCAGCGGATTAAAGTACTGCGGATCCGCTTTCTCGTCCAGATCATATGAATGTCTAGAAACGCCACAGCTCTGAAAATGTACAATGAGGTTAGCAATGCTGGTAACATGTCCAAGTTTCGTCAGTTGGCACAGAAGAGAAACGATTTGCGTGCTTTATTGGACTCGATTAGAATCGTTTAGGCTGTTATAGTGCCAATCAAGAAGAATAAATAATATAAATTTAGCTGAAATTTCCTTATACTATCTATTGAAAGCGGAATAGCGCATTTGGAGATCTCCCTAAGATTTTGGAACGAAAAACTTCCGAGTGTGTCATGCCTGCCATGGAAGGGCCATTTCAGCTGCATGATCGCCAATGCCAATGGTCTATGGGTCCCTTCCAACGTGCAACAGCCATACGTGCGAATTGCCAATTCAGTTACCATATCTATTAACTCAATCTCTGCAGTCTCTGACGGTTTTTCACTCTGTCACCGGTGAGGCAGGTGGCAGAGGTGCCGCCTGGGTATTGAGAAAATGTATGCGTTTCGTAATCCTACGCATTTCCTCTCGAATGTTTTACAAACCCTTTCGATTCCCAGTACTTCCGCTTGGATCATGCTAGCTAAGGGTGGGTAACTCTGTAAATTTTCGTGTGCTGACTCAGTAACTCCAACTCATTTTAATGAGTCAGCACAGTGAGCTGGCACAAGTGTGCCATCGCACAATTGGTATGTACATCGAAATTATTGATGATGTAAGTAATCGAAATCGATTTAGAAAAGGTTATCCTTAGCTTCTGTTCGTAGCTGGCCGGAAAAATTTTACAAAGCTGATTTCAACTGGTGTTCATTTGCAAAATAATTCCCTACTTAGTTTTGCTTGAGAGTTGTCACATAAGAATCTGTTAAATGGGCTATGCATGTAAGCGGTTACCCAACGCATAGCACTTCACATGTAGAATTCTGTTTGGTTTTGATTTTTACGTAAAAATGGTGTAGCAGTGCATAACTTGGCTATTCGCCTTGCTTCTTTTTAAATTTGGTAGTCGTATATTCAATTGATGGTTAGTCTAGTGATGCCATCTATTATGGTACTCTTTGGAAGATCGTATTGTGTGAATGTGTGAGCTCATCAATTGAGTTACCACATCGACACAGTTCTAAACAATGCAAGCCGCACCGAGCTATGCAAGTGTCAGCACATCAACTGAGTTACCGCATCGACTCTGTAGCACACTGAGCTATACATTGTCAGCACATAAACTGAGTTACTGAGTTACAAATTTTTTCAGAGGTGAGTTTGAGCGTGCGGCACAGTTCTAAGAGTCAGCACAGTAACTCAGCACAGTGCTGAGTTACCCACGTCTAATGCTAGCAAGTTCGGCAATCGGAACGTGAGAAGGACATTCAACGCTTCAGAGAACACCCCCGTCCCTACACCGCAGTCCATTTTAGACCCATCAATATCGATTTCAGTGGTATTCTCCAGGACAACTCTGCCCCTACTCCGATCGCGTCTTCAAGGAAACTTCATATATAATCTGATTGTTTCCTTGATTCTATAGGCTTGTCAAGAATACCACTCTAACCTTGCCAGCAGCCTGACTTTTTAAGTCTGATTGCCGAGGACGGGGCAGGTTCGCGGATGTTGAGCTCTATTGGCTAATAATTCAGGATCACATTAAGTGCATGAGATGCACACGACTTAATTACTCCTGTAGCAGCTGCACAAGCTGCTCCTTGTACACCGCCTAATTTCCTGAGGTTGCATTGTTTATCTAATGCTGGCCACCAAAGAAACGCCCCGTAAGTTGTCTAGTATTGGTCATATGATAGCCGTGTTCATCCAGAGGACAAGCTTTGGCTTTAGCCCCCAGTTCCTACTAAATATTCGTTTGCTTGTGTAATAAGCTCGATAGGCTCTGTCTACGCGCCTTTCTATATTTGTCTTCCAGCTCATTTTAGTGTCTGATACGATATCAAAGTTTTTTGCCTCGAAGCACACCTTGAGAAACGTTCCATTAAGAGAGGGAAGCTTGAGTTGTGGCAGTTTTGTTTTCTTGGTAAACAGCTGGTGTAGACAGCCAGGCCTAAGTAAAGCTCCTCCTATGATTTCGCTTATCGTCACCACTACATCATCTGCAAATGCTACTATCTTCACTCCACCTTAGTTGAGATCAAGTATTTTAGTAAAATATGTTTATGACTGGATCCATTTCAAATCACACAGACTGTCCGATGGTATACCGCGAATTAACTTAAGAATGAAATAGAATGTTTTTCTGCTTGAAAAATAAATGAACACGTATAATTTTAAGTTTTTATAGCATTACTTTTGCATTTTCTACGAATTTTTAAAATTTTGTCAAAAAAAATATATTTATTTGGAAAAATTTTTTTAAACCTGTAGTTTCCGTAATTTTTAATTTATTTAGTTACTGCTGAGGTTATTTTTCTCCATTTTGTGTACTTTTTCAAAATTTTTCAATACAATTGATAAATATTGATAAACGGTAACAATAACACGATTTTATGAAAAAACAAAAACAATTTTTTCACAAAAAGGCCACCTTCTTTTTTCCTCAAATTTCGTTTGGTATTTTTTCGTTTCTTAAGAAAAACCAATTTTTTTAGAACCTCGTAAATACTACAACTTTTAAGGTTTCTAGTTTGTTCCTGGAATGAGTTTTTTAAATTTTAAATTAAAGAATTTTTATAAATAGCAATAATACTTAACTTTTTTAAAGAAATAAACAAAAATTTCTACTCAAAAAATACACGTATTTTCTTCAAATTTTTAGGTTTATACTTAGTCCTACAATTTTCGTTTGGTGTTTTAATAATACCTATTTACAAAAAAAAGTTACAAAACTACTTACCCGAAAATCTCCTGCTTTGTAACTAAAATTTTACTACCAGTTTTTAAATCTTGGAAGGACTTTGTCAGGACTCGAAACGTTCCAGTTTGTCGATAAATTTCGATAATTTGGTATATATCGATACCGCGATAAATTTGCGGAAATTCAATAAAATCTCGCTTTTCGAGTACTCGACGGAACTCGATAACTTAGAAATTTACGTACATATCTCGATATAAATCGATAACTCGATAAACTTTGGATAACTCTGTAAATTTCGGTAACTCGATTAATTTTGTAGCTCCATACATTTCGGTATCCATCGATAAATATTTATAACTGAATAAAAATCGATGACGTAATAAGTTCCATTAACTTGACAAATCTCGATAATATAATGAATTTGCATAACTCGTTAACTATCGGTAAATTTCGACAACTAAGTATCTGTGTCTCTATAATTTTCGACATTTCGTAACCCAATAAACATGGCTAACTCGATTAATTTCGCTAACTATAAACTTCGATGGCTCGAAAAATTTCTATAGCTTGATAACTGAATTTTTGATGACTGGATTTTTTCGCTTCTTATAAGAAATCTCAATGAAATTCCGTATTTCTTATGTATTTCCCATTGCTTTTATTTTCGTCTTTATCTTCAATCGTTCCTTCACTTTTTTATGAATTATTTCTTCGTCATCATATTTATGTATCTTATTGCCCCAGTTTGTAATGATAAGGAAGAGAAGGCCTCAGTATCAGGAAAAGTTTCGGTCGATTCCAAAACATTTTCGCATGTTGCATTTTTACGAAATTCACTTTTTGATGCAAGTTTGTTTTACAACCCATAAGGCATCAGCTGTTAAAATATTAAATCCGAATAGTTACCCCAAAAATTTACTGTAAATTTTATCCTATGTGACAATGAATTTTTGCTTGTGTGTGAGATTGGAACGATGAGCTGTATGAGCTTTACAACGATATGGACATAGTGCAGCGAATTAAAATACAGCGGCTCCGCTGGCTTGGTCATGTCGTTCGAATGGACACCGACGCTCCAGCTCTGAAAGTATTCAACTCGGAACCCGCTGGTGGTAGCAGAGGAAGAGGGAGGCCCCCACTGCGATGGAAAGATCAGGTGGAGAAGGACTTGGCTTCACTTGGCGTTTCCAATTGGCGTCAGTTGGCACAGAGGAGAAACGACTGNGATTATCATATGTGCCAAGAAATTAGATTGTAGAGACCTTTCCGCAAAAAAAATATTGCGTTTAATTATATTTCTCAATCATCTGAGGAAATCAAAACTTTGGTAAAAAAAAAAAAATATGTAATAAAATAATAAATCCACAGAAAAAATTTCTTCCCAAACAAATTTGTTTAAGTAATTTTATATTTGGTTATTATTTTCTCAAAAAAAAAGTATTTTCTCTACATATCTTATGTTTTTTTTTTGTAAAAAATATTTTTTCACAAAATATGAACTCATAAAAAAAGTATGATATTATTTTTGATTCTTATAAGATACCAAAAATAATTGTTACCGAGGGAATAATTTGTACCGCAGATGTATTTATTTTCCCAAAAATTTTGAATTTGTTTTAATGCATATTTATTGCCTAACCACAGTTTTTTTCTAAATTACGGGTATGTACTTTTGTATATTTTTTTCTGAAAAAAATTTCTTAGACATTGTTTTCATAAAAAATTCCACCTAAAAAACTCTCTTACATTCCTTGAATAAATATTCTTTCCAATTTTTTTTTTAAATCGTGTTTTTAAATTTCGTGTTAAAAATACTTAGGCAAATGAATATGAGGCACATTTCATAAACGGAAAATAAACACATAACTACTAGAAACTTTTGGGAAAAATGTTTCCCAGAATCCTGAAAGGTTTAACCCAGCGTCTGCAAATCAATTGCTCTAGGCCTTCACTAGTTTACAGCAAACATTTTTTATGGGTGCCACTATCCAATTCCTATGTAGACTTGGTCGATGATTTCGAGATATTTTCAATTTGCCGTTATTCAACTAAGAAAATAGTAAAAACGAGAGCTAATAAAATTCTCTACAAACCGTATGCAATCATTTTTGTTTCTTTGATGAATTCTTAAGAGGGGAAAGAATTATAAAAGTTGCAGTTTCTGTGTCATATTTTTTTTATTTGTGATAAAGTTTTTTTATTTGTATCGGCCTCTGCCATGAAAACCAGCTTCTCATAAAAATACAATCGCCGTTCAAAGTAAGCGTAAAACTGTAGGTCCCTCCCCTCTGTGCGACAACATCAAGGCGCACGCCACAAATCGGAGGAGAAGCTCGGCCAAACACTAACATATGCGTAAGTGCCAATTTATTATTATTATTGTTATCAGGCCTATCGAAAAGTGATGAATATATCGAGCCCTAACCGCCAAAATAACGTAAGCGAAATTTTTTTCAAAATTTTATTTTTGATTCAGAAATGCATCTTGATGCTATAGGAATATTTCTGCATCAAAAAGAAAATTTTGAAAAAAATGTCGCTTACGTTATTTTGGCGGTTAGGGCTCGATATGGTTTATGGAAAATTTTGTTAGCTTTCATTTGCCGAATTTCATATTAAAATTGTTTAACTAATTAAACAAAACAGCTGATACGAATATCGGTTGTGCCTATTTTCGAAAACTGTAAATGAAGTCGGTTTCATAACACCATTTCAAACCGATATCGGTTTCGAATTTTGGCAATTTGCAATTTCGAAATTTTTTATTTTTTTTGTAACAGCTCTGATTAATGTTGCGTCCTTTTGAAAAGCAGTCAATAAATTAAACAACCTACAACACATTTGTTTCACAATGTCTTTCATTTTATTTAAACTTTAGTTTCATTGTTTATTGTAATGTTTTTCGTTGCATTCTTTAACTATTTACGTCAGCCAAGAGAGATTCGATTCTTGGCAAAGCGTTACAAAAACATATATATACTTAAATTCAATTCAATACATTTGTGGCTTGCTCGAGAGTTTATAAGATTTTTTATATGTCAGTAAAACTCAGTTATGCTAGCTTACATACATAAATAACTATTCTTCGTTTCATTAACTTTTTCATATGTTATTTTTATACTCATTTTATTGCTTTAAAAAAAGTTATCATTCATAAATTAATTTTTTTAAATCTTTGTTGCATACTTTTACGAGCACTTCAGCTTAAATTTTTTGTTATTGGAATCAATGATCGACTTTTTATTTATAACTTTACACTCACTTAAACCTAACCATATTCATTTTTGTTAATAACTTTATTTCTATTACTTCATTTTTACAATCAGTTATACATTTCTCGTCTTAAGGGCTGTCTGCAGCTCTCAAGAAAAACTTAAAATAAATGGAAAAGAAATTTTCTGCTATCAAAATTTCTTAAATCAGTAATTAGTAGTATATTTATTTCTTCAAGAAAAATTTACAGCAACAGCAAAGTACTTATTCTATGTCAATAACGTTCCCACAAAAGCGCCAAACGGGAATAAAAGTATTGAGAGAAGTTTGAACGGGAACAAAATGAGAACAAACGGTTCGGGAACGTTTCCGACCAGAACAAAATGTGAACAAAACTCTCGGTAACGTTCTCAAGAAGAACAGAATGAGAACGAAACCTTCGGGTACGTGAGAAAAAAAGAATAAGAACACAAGTATCGAAAACGTTTTCACAGAGGATCAAATAAGATCAAGAGTCTGGGGAACGTTCTGCTAGAAAACAAAACGTGAACAAAATTATCAAGAACTTAACGTTAAGAATGGGAGGTACATGTGCATGTTGGGGTGAAAAGTGGTTTCAGTAAGAACCCTGATTTTTAATTCTAAGCCAGAGGAAAGAAAGCTGGATCTTTTCAAATTGCAGATCGTTTATCATTATGTAGCGTTATCTGTGCAAGAAAAATTCGTGTCTTAAGTCTTTGGTTGACTTTATTTATTTGCATAACTATCTCGCAGTTATTTTTTGATTAATTTTAATATGCCAGTATTTCAAACTAATGGAACGCTATGAGAAAAATTTTGTTCTCGCTTCCTTTCTTCACGAATAGTTCAGAAAAGATGTGTGCCCGTTTCGTGCTCTGTCGGAAAGTTCTTCGAGACTTTGGTTTCCACAATTGTTCTTCGAGAGAAAGTTCTTTTTGTTTGTTTCTTTGTTCTTTTACAAAACATTTCGAAGACTTGGTTCCCATTTGGTTCTCTCACAAATGATCCCGAAAGTATTGTTCGCATTTTGTTCTCTTTGGAAACGTTCCACAGAGTTTTGTTCTTATATAATTCCCATTGAGAACGTTCTCGACAGTTTTGTTCTCATTTCGGTTTTGATTTTGAAGCGTTCTTGGCAACAAAATAATGAAAAATATTTCTTTTGAATTTTCTTAGGGACTACAGACAGCCCTTCAGGATAAGCGATTTTTTACTTCTTATGCATACATATGCATGTAGTTAGATTTACATATTTTTTATTTGTGGGCGCTCGCGCCAAACATAAATATTCGTTACAGAATTTTTCAAAAAATATTTCTTATCTTTACTTTAAATATTTATGTATTCGTGTTAGTCGTTTAATTAATCTGCACTTCCTTCGTTAAAGCTAATACAAAATATCAATTCATTAATTTTAGTTCAATTACTATTTACAATTTTTTCATATTTTTCTCAACATATATTTAAGTGGTTGTATATTTTAATTGTTCTTACTCAAAAAAAAAAAAAAAACAAATTAAAATAAAGTACTATACGACAAATATTGTATTAAACACAATTTGGAATTGTCTAAGTGTTTTGTTTTGTTTTTTCACTACTACAACTACAAGTACTAAATATTTTAAATGTCTCGTTAACACTACGCTACTACAGTAACTACAAATTATTTTATAACGAATTTGTCTTGGGTACGGAAAAGTCTTTTGTTGTATATTCATATATGTATGTATGTATGTCTTTCTTATTTATTTATTAACGCAGTGCCTTCCGCCTCACAGCTCCGTGGAGTACTCCTGCGGATTCACGGTGAACTTCCGCCAGCAGATGTGATCCGCGCTGCCATTCGTATTTGGTGGTGGTAATTTGCCACCTAATCCTCCACCTCCACCCCCACCATGTCCGCCATGCACTCCACCACCGCCTACGCTCACGACCGAATGACGATTCTGTTCGGCCATGCTGGTGCTGGAGGAGCGCTTAACATGCGCTGTACCATTTCCACTCAGCCGACCCATCGGGTTGCGCATGCCCCCATTGGCTGTGATTGCATTTGTGCTGCCATACGTAATGGACTCATTGGACGGTGTTATCTCGATGCGTGTCGCATGGCGGCCATCCTCCGATAGTCTTCGTATATAGACAATCTCGCGATGCTTCTCCACGTGCATGGATGGCGGACGCATGGCGTGCACATGACTTGGTGGCGGCGGTGGTGGCGGTGAGGGCAAAGGCAACTCTTCATGCTCATGCAGCTGCTGCTGCGGCTGCTGCTGCTGCTGGTGTTGCTGTCTTTGCTGCTCTCTATGCTGATGCTGTTGTTGTTGCGCGCTAGTGCGTTGTTGCGGCTGTGCACGCGAGCGATTTGAATAGCGTAACGGCTTTCCATCGCTGTTCTGGAAGGGCATGAACTGTTGTGCCACACCCGGAAACTTATCTACGCTAATATCCTCTTCGATCGCTGAATCACCAAACATGGAGCCACTGTAGTTGGGCGAACTGTTGCCAGTTGTTGACTGCTTCCAATTCTGCTGTGTGACATGTCCGTTGGCATATTTTGAGTTTGAGGCGTTCGAGTACTGACCCTTCTTGATGGAGTGCGTGTAGTCGCGTGTGCCACGGCGGCGTAGCGTGAAATCACGGCGTCCAGTATCTTGGCACACCGAACGCCATTGCTTCCAGGCATGACGCGCCAGCGGATCAGTGGGTCCCCACTCCTTTGCCGCCTTCGATGCCTCGCAGATCATCCCAAAGAAATTATACTCCACTTGTCGGAATATTTGCACGCAAGCAATGAGGAAGATGACGGCTAATGCGAGTAAAATGGGCGCCCAACGTGGCACATACTCGGCCAAGAGGTCGTACTGATCGTCGTCGGAACACCACCACACCAGCAAGGCGGTGAGTATAGCTGGGCAAATGCACCACAGCCACATCCAAACCTTGAATATCGGTCGCCCAATTGAGAATTCTAAATCGGTGTAGATATTCTTGGCGCCATAAATCCAACAGACAGCAATCAATTCGAAGACGAGCGCAGTAATTAAGATTGTGCCGACGATACGCGTATCCAAAATGCGCGCTATGATAAATTTCGGCGCTGCCAACGATATGATAGTCATGACAAGCGCCACCAAGCTGATGACGTAGTTGGGATGGCGTGGCACCAACCGTGTGACTGTGTAGATGGCGACCGTGATAGCGATGATGGCGGAAATGACAATCAAAGCAAAGATTAGTACGGGTATGATGCGTGCGATGAGCTCATTGCTTGGCCGATCGTACAAAATGCGATCGTAGACAGCGGTTTGTGGTTTGAGTTCCTCAATCATGGAGCCGCTATTGGCAGAGAGATCAAACTGTACCATAAAGAGTGTGACGGCTATTGCATTGATGAGCAAATTGAAGCAAAGGTACACGATCGAAGTGCGTACGGCATCACCTTTGTAGAGGAATTTGCCGGTGACAGCTGGTAGAGCGCCAAAACCGCAATTCGTGGCGAAGAGTACCTGCATTAACGCGTTGAACCAAATGTTGGAGTCCACCAAGAGGGACGAGTCAAATGGCCATAGCTCAGGAAAGTAGGACCGCTGGAACGAATTGTGCACTTCCCAGCCTGTGACGCAGCATAGCAGCAGAAAGCCCAGTATGCCGAAGATGAAGAGACTGCGGCGCAAAATGCGGCCATTGTGGGTGCTGAGTAGGAAAAAGAGAAAAAGTATTGTTAGTGTTAAGAAAAGATTAACTTCAAAAAAGTATGCTTTTTTTTAAATATTTATGTATGAAATATATGTAAATATGTACTACTTCATATAATTACAAATATTAAATATTTTATTTATTTTAATTTCATTGGTGCTGCGATAATGTGTCATTTCTGTAAATCTTATCGACATTTTTATCGAAATTATAGTATAACCTACATGTCTATTGAAATTTGTATCGAAATTGTCATCAAACCTATATTTATCGTTCATTCGTATGGTATTTGTTTACCGTTATTCATCGATATAAATGCATAAATAATTATCGATTTATTTATCTAACTCATTCGCCATTATTTTACTGTTTGTACTTATCCTTGATGTACTTGATTATGTAAATTGTTTTTGGCATATTCATCTGTAGATATCCACATACATTTATCGATATACGTGCACACATAATTTTCGATATTTATGTTACATTTATAAAGTTATATTACGCGTGTGTTTACTGCAGTCGTTATCGAAATCGCAGTCGAATTCTTTTTTACCGTTGATGTTACAGATATTATTGGGCAGGGCATCTAGTGGCGCAGCTGGATGGTTCCAGTGGATGCAGCATCGATTACTGACACTTACTGACACTATTAACAATATATTTATCGATATTACCCACCACATTTCGATACCGAAATTCATATTAATAATTTTTCAAATGTTTATCGAAACCATGATTGGCATATTGATCGATATCTTCTTCGAAATTGTAATCCAAGTTTTTTTTCATATTTTTGATAATACTCGTATAAAAATACACAAGTCATATTTTTGTATTTGAGATTAGCAGTGTTATCGCAACTTCGTTATAAATTCGTAGCCAAAACTTTAACTTCACGTCGGCAACGATTATCGCTATCCAACAGCAAACACTTTTACACTTTAAACTATACATTAGGGTGTAGCGAAAAAATACATTTTTTGATTTCGAGCTTTAGAGTTCCGAAAAATCTCCCAAATTGTTGTTTATTTATACTTCTTAGTATAATAAAAAGCTAGTTTCAAGTTTTTAAGGAATCTTGTTAATTTTTGCAAATTATTATTATTTTATTTTTTCGTTGACGTAGTGCACCGAAAAATAAAATGTAATAAAATCATTGCTTAATGGTCGTGTACGCATTTTTAAATAAAAATTACGACCCTGCAAATAATACTTCACTAAAAAACTGTCCAAAGTAAAAAAAAAATTCCCAAAATTATGTAACTACCTAATTATTAACCGCCTTCAAAAAAAGGAGGAGGTTATCAATTCGTCGGAATATATATATATATATTTTTTTTATGTATGTTACCGCATAACTTTCGACCACATCAACGGATTTTTTTTCTTCGATTTTTTTTACTCTTTTTGCATTTTGTTAAGAAAATTAACGGTACTCCTAAATTTTTACATGAGATTGGAAGTCGGTTTTTTTTGCTTAAAAATTACTTTTTAAATAGTACATATGTACATATGTATAGCTTAAATTTCACTGCGATAAATACTTAGAAGGAAAATAAGATACGTGTCCTGCGTTACAGGTTCCACGACTTTTAGGAGTTTTTAGTAACATTGTCCAGTGTAATAGACGCTGAATAACGGTAAAACTACGAATTTTCTAAAATTTTTGATTTCATTTTTGAAATGAACGACCCAAAATTAGCCGGTATACATACATATGTATGTAAGTATTTTAAAATTTTTTAGATTCACCGCCTGATTTTTGTACTGAAAGTGTTAAGAAAGTTTTAGTTTAAATGTAGGAAATTAGATGCCTTTATCCGTGGAACGGCGCACATTTCCAGTGATAATTGCATTTGCGATTATGAATAATAAAGCTCTTGGACAGACATTTTGCGAAGTTCGACTATACCTTAAAGATTACTGATTTACTCACGTCCCACTGTACGCAGCTATGAGTAGAGTCATCTTCAATATTTTAAAAACTAAGTTGGGCTCTCAGGTTTCTAGCAATACAAGATTAAATGTTGTTTTTCACGAAGTTATTTAAACAAAATTTTTACCATTTCGGCCCCTTAAATGCGGCCTTGCCTGCGATTTTTCATGGTTCTATGTGATCATGTTAGTAGACTTTTTGGCACTATTGAAATTTCGAAATCGAATTTTTTTTCCTTTTCACTCCACCCTATTGTTGTACATACAAACACATGTACATACACACTTACATATGTATGCGCACAAGAAATTTTGTTCTATGTTTTCAATAAATAATTTCATTTTTTGTTACTTGTCGACGAATTATGGCTCATGATGTCAGTTTAAGACATAAATTTATGTCAAACAAGAATTCCAAACAAGTTTGTAATTAAAGTGCTATTAATAATACAACATTTCTGTATGTAAATATATATTTGCTTGTATGTGAATTAGGTAAATGCATAGTTTCGTATTTCATTTGACTAGCAAAATAAAAAATAATCAGTCAAATACATAAAACAATAACTAAAGTTAAAACAAAAATGACATAGCGACAAATCCTATGTACGCATGCGTGCGAAAAAAATGAATCTATAGAAGAATTTGAAATGAAAATAATAGTTGCGGAATTGAAGAATATAATGAAATTATTAGCTGGGAACACCGAATTAATAATAATTATGCGGATATTCATTTACCAAAATATGTAAATGATATTTACAAACATACATATATATACATACATATGTATGTATATATATTAAGGTGGGCCTTAAAAATTAAATGAACGATTTTTTTAGTCTCACCCCCTCAATCGGTTATACCATGGTCACAGATATCACATATAAATTTTAGTCTCGATTGGAGACGGTTAAGGCGTGTCACAAAGGTGACCATGGCCAGATGCCTCTATCGACACAATCGAAATTAAAAAAAAAAAAAAAAAATTTCATTTAATACCCTAAATCGATACTACTAAAGTCGAGGATATCACGTATAAATTTTGGTTTGATTGGAGTTGGTTAAGACGTCTTCCTAGGGTAATCTGAACATTGATCCCTGTAGGACACGCCTTAACAGACTTCAATCGGGACCAAAACTTGTATGTGATATCTTCGACTATGGGAGTATCGATTTTAGGTATTAGAAGAAAAAAAGTTAAATTTAATTTTTTTAGTCTCTATAGAGGAATGTGAACTTTTCCCACTGTGCGACACGCCCTAACCGTCTCCAATCGGGACCAAAATTTATATGTGTTATCTTTGACTACAGTAGCATCGACGTAGGGGTTGAGGTTTAGGAAATCTGATGTCAAAGTTTGTTAGTACATTTAAGGGCCACCCTAATGTATATACATAGGTGAATTTGCTGTTTCGTGTAATCCAATGCGGAAAGGTGCGAAAGCTTTAGAGCTTAAAATAAATATAAATTTTTTTTTTTTATGTACATATTTTGACATGTAACCGAGAACCAAATTATAAACATAAATTTACATTTGTGCCTAATTATTATATTTTGTTCATCACCATGTGCTTTAGAGCTAATTTTATATTATTAATCAAAGGCAACTAAAATTCATGAGAGTTACATTTGAAGGGCAAATTTTGAAAAAAAAAAAAGATTTTAAATAGCGAAGTAAAAAATCACTACAACTACCGAAGAACCCTTCTACACTAATGAGTACTGAAAAGGGATATTTGTTTTCATAAGATATAACCTAAAGCAAAGAAAACGGTTACACGAGGTAACCCTCAGGCTCTCAGTGTGTAGTAACTACTATCTCCTCAAAACGAATTATTGCTTCTTAACACCTCGAAAGTCATTAAAGTATATAGTTTCGTACGCAGAAAGCCTAGTCGTAGTTCGATCCGAAGTTCCTCTCGACAGTCAGTGAGCTACTACAATCTACATTTAACGATCTGGTAAGGTGTGCAAATAGGAACGGTGTGGGATTTAATTCCTCCAAAACTAAACTAGTTCTATTCACGAAACAATATAAGACACCCGACTAAAGCGGCGATAGAGACACACACGACAAGGGCCGCAGCTAAAAGCGCTCTGAAGCCAGGGCCTTTAACAGTCGTCAAACAATTAACAGGGACCATACTTCAACTTTAGAGAGAATCGCCAGAAATGTATGATAACTTTATTTCACAGATGGCTCCGAAATAAACATTGAAATAGGATCTGGCAAATTTTCTCAGGAATTGACTTTGAGAAAGGCCTGCGTGATTACTGCAGGTTTTGTTTTTAATCATATGTTATTTTGACACTCTCGCTGCAAAACTTGGTAGAAGGTAAATATAATATCTCCGCGAAATTAAATTAATCGTTTTATGCTTGAAAAACGTCGAGAAATAATGCCAACGAAATCGACAACGAGTTTGCTCGAAAGCCATATTTCCTGACCAAGCGCATTTTCATCTCGGTGGTTACACTAACAACCAACACTGGGGATTGGAAAGCCCGTACGTGATCGTCGAGGAGAGAGTGACAGTTTGGAGCGGTGGCATCATTTGCTCATTTTTCCTTGGAAATGCTGCTGAAAACGCCATTTTGGCCAATATGAGCACTACAGAGGAATTATAAACGATTATTTGTGATATATGTGCTATATTTTTGCCATGTGAAATCTGCTGGTCACACTTGGCAATCCAATCGTCGTGTGCTGACAGAAGCATGGGAGTGAGTGGGGTGAGGCAAAGATCTAGAATAGTGTTGGCCTGCGAAAGCTTTGACACGCGTGCCTATGAAGTGGCCATAATTGATCTAGAACGTTGGTGGACACCGGCCTGTATTCAAAGCTTGAAAGAGCTTTGCCCGCGGGCAAGCTGATGCCCACCTGTAATCTAGAAGCACAAGTCCCCAGTATGGTACCCACCATTACCTTCGCTGAGGCGATATTATAATGTGAGATTTCGAGAGGTTGCTTTTTAAGCTGAGAGGAGGGCACGCACTGATGAGTATAGGGCCCAAAGTTTGAAAACTTGAATGTGATCGGCTTGGATGAAGACCACATTTACTATCCCGGTTTTGAAGAAGATGAGCTTTCGGAACACTTTTTGTACAACTGTTTCGCCTTGCTACAATTATAAAAGAGCATTTTAAATGAAATATATTTAAAGCCTGGCATTTGAACTCTAAAATAGTTAAAAAGGGCCACGAAGGTATTACAATGGACGGTATTTGCTTGAGTTGGATTTTTTTGTTTCACTTTAAAGATTAGTTCACTTCTAGTTCCTTCATCTTAATGAACTAGTTCTTCTGAATCTTAGTTCGTTCATCTTATTGAAGTATAGTTCACCTAATTGGACTAGATCGCTAGTAGGAGCTGAGTTACACAACAACAAAAGATGTATGTTTTATAACATATACATATAAAATATTGAATAAATCTGTAAAGTAAATAAGTTAATAGTAAAAACAAATATTTGCAAAGCAATATTTCTAAATATGAACGAGATCGGACCATAATTACTGCCTTACCAAATATATCGCCTCGTGCGGCAACTATCGGCAAATGTTTTAGTGGAGTTATTTATTTTCATGTAGTTATATACCTTCTAAATATGAACAGTGTCGGACTATAAATACGGGGTTTTTAAATATCTCGACTACCGCGCCACCTATCGGATTAACTCATTGTTATTATGAAGTCTCATGTATCCAGGTCAACGGGAAGATGGTCAAAAATTGATCGCAAGATTTTCCCCCAACAAACATACTTACATACATACATACAGAGCAAGTTGAATAAAAGCTTGTGAAAACGAATTTCGTATTCATTTATTCGTTTTTATCCAAAATCACGGAAGGATATTTGGCGACTCAAATTTCCATGGGAGCCATCGGCAAAGCTTATGGAACCTCGGCAGTGCCTGCATTTCATTTTCTTGTCTTCTTGACCAAATTGCGCTTCGCTTTGCATCGCGAAAGTCTTTTGTTAGACAACAAATTCCAAAAACTTAACTAAAATATTTACTTTTTTATACAAATAGCACCAAACGATGTAAAACATGGGAAATTCAATGAAATCAAATGTCTTTTTAGCGTGAATTCCGATCAGTTGTTTCTCTATGCCCTTTCAAACGAAAAACGAGATCCATTTTTATTGAAGTGTTGGCACAGAAAAGTTTAGTTCACTTCAATGAACGAACTAATGAACTAGTTCAATTAAATGAGCTGGCTCTTTCGCTCGTCAGTTCAAAAGCTTTCCAAGCCTAGTATTTACTCAATACTTTTTACTCTAAGTGCTGATCTCAGCACGCGTATTTACACTTATTTTAATAAGAGAATATTTGAAATAATATTTTTTTTTAATATTTTAATAAGAGAATATTTGAAACAAATAAGCGCATTTTTTTTCAAACAAATGAGATCTTATTAAGGATGCTTTCTTTAACCTTCGACAAAGCCTTCGTAGTTAATAGCAAGTGTGAATGACCCTATCTACAAACTTTTATAGCTGACCTTCAATCCAAAATGTATAGCACAAGTGATACAGTTAAACTATTAATCAATAACATCTGCATTTCGTATATAAATACATAGTTTGCAATACTAACCACAACATCACCACAATCCAAAGGCCGATCAATCCAACAGCCAGCATGCCAAAGTACATTGGATTCTCCCAGAATGGTGTTAAAAAGGTGCGCTGCAAACATTCTTGACCGCTGTTGCCGATCACTGTGTAGCCATTCTAATTGATTTTATAGAAGAAAAAAAAAATCAAAGAACGAAAAAAAAGAAAATGGAAACAAAAAATCATTAACCACAAACGAGTACATATAACCGTAATAAAAATCCAATAAATAAATATCTATGCGATTTACTCGTAGTAAATCAATTATTGCTGCAGCCACAAAACGTTTTACTATTCGCACAATTAGTCACGGCAGCAGCAGCAGCAACAAACAACAACAACAACAGCATGCCAGCAACATGCCAGCCAATAATATAACAAAAAAACACTGCAACAAACAACAACTTACCAGCGCCAACTTCACATTGCCCACACACTCCCGAAATGGCAGGGTGTTGAAGATGAACATGCCAATGTAGGCCACCGCCAAGACCGCTTGCAGTGATACCCAAATCGTCGACAGCCATGACGCGAATCGACTAATTATGCAGGCACCTGTGGAATAGCAGAGAAGTGTGATGGCATGGTGAGAAAATAAGCTTAACAACAACGTGGTTTATATTGAATATGGATGTGTAGCTTTTTAGTTAATTGCTTTTATTTTAATTTATATTTAATAAGAAGCATTTATAATGATTAGCATGTATGTAGATTGATATGTCCATAACATTTATAGATGCATATATATTGCCAAATTCACAGTTACTAGTTATCCACTGACAAGAGCTTAAGTATCGAGTTTGATATTCACAATGCTCAGTTAACAAAAGTTTAAGCCAGCATGCCCCGCAGTGGTACAACCCCATAATTTTTTTTGTAAAAAATTATAATGAATCGACGTAGAAGCTCAATTTTCCGTATTTAATATTTATGGACATAAATCAAAAAAATAAAATAAAAATGGCGTAATCAAATTAATTTAATCTATTAATTAATTAATTCTCATATAAACCTAACCTCAAAAACGTCTTAAAAATGCAATAAAAAGTGCACCGATGCATATATGAGTTCGATATTTTGTCTATACGTTTGTAATAACGTGGTTTATGAATTCCAAAAAAAATGGACTTAATCGGTTTATTTTAAAGCATACTTCCCATACAAACCTAACCTCAAAATTCCTTAAAATAGCCTAAAAACACATCAATGAATATATGGCTCCGAAATTTGGTCCATATATTTTTAATAACGTTGTGTATGAACCCTCAAAAGTTGGGCATAATCGGTTTATTTCAAAACATACCACTCATACAATCCTAACCTCAAAAATACCTTAAAAAGGCCGTAAAAAGCGGACCAATGAAAAATTTGAAAGTATTTTGTGATTATTTGTAGTATTGTTTTTTTTGCGATTTCTAGTGCCTTTTTCTGTCTATTTCGCTATTTTATTTTGCCTTTTTTTATACGTTTTTAGGTCCTAAAAATCCATTCCTTGGTAAAAATATTATAACCAAACATCCAAAAAATTAAGAGTATTCGGTTTATTTTA
>NW_016159832.1:0-53073 GCF_001687245.7 Rhagoletis zephyria | reverse complement strand
TCAGTTGTATGTTAGTTAGGTGGCACAATTTTGAAACGGGTTGTGTCCAACCGATATGTACTGCGGAACACCAGACCGCCCCAATGCAACGCGAATAGAAGTTCTACTTATTCTATGCGGTGACGAAAATACTTCTGCGAATTGCAAAAGGCAGTTGCAGCAGCAATGAAAATTCAGAATGCAAAAATTTTACTTCAATGGCGGCCAGGTAGGGAAAATTGGGCGGCAATGGGTGGTCAGATGGGGACTGAGTGTAAGTTGGCATGTTGGTCCTTGCATGCTGTATCCTGGCTTGCAATTTCCCTCCTCCTCTTCACTTGTTGCATGCGCACTGCAGTGTTGATAGTGTTTGTAGTGTCGGCGCACAGGCGAGTGGGGCTGTGTGTTCGTTGTGCAAGTTAAACGAATGAATGCTGGTTGCCGAGCCGAATTGCTGTTGCGTTCGCCGCTGAAGTGGGTATACCTACAAAGGATGCGAGGCACTTGTGCCGGAGTATGTACGTATGTGCATGTACACATTCATATGCATTTAACATGAAAGCCATAATAAAATGTTTTGGCTGCCTTTTTCAAAGAGGTATTTAAAAATTTTAAAAATTACTCAAAAGTGTTTAATTAACGAACTACTTAAATATCTATGTTTTTTTTTTATAAAAAACACAAATTTCTTAACATAAAGATTTATAAAATTTTAATTTTTTTCCATAATTTTTTTTGTTAATTTCAAAGAAAACAGCTGAATGGTTAAAAATCCGATTTCAAATCGATTGCTACATTTATGAATATAGACTACATTTTGACTGGTGCAAAATATTTTTTTCCAGCCACCTACAAGAACTAAAGAATATCAAAACTAAGGCAATCCTATAACCGTGCCTCCGCGCGTAAGGATAAATATCTTTTCTTAGAATTGCTATAAAATCATAAGGTTAAAATTTTTGATCGCATATAAATATTTTGCTTTAGAAATCTACTGAAAATAAAATTATGATTCATATTTAATCTTAAAATTTTACCAGCTACTGTCTTATATTAATAACGGCTTTAAACTTAATACAAATTTTTTAAAAAATTTTAATATTTTCATTCGACTAAAAAATATTTATTTTTAAAGATTTTATAACAATTCACAGCCTCGGCGTCATGTTCAATATTAACCGATTTTAAATAGGTCTGCTTATTTTCCATTTTCTATAATTCTGGGAGAAAATTCCAAAACGTAGATGCACCTGCATATACAGCAACTCCAGGCTGAAATGTATGAAAAGTATCTTCACTCAACGAAATGGAAATGCTGCCCAAAAAGAAATACCATGGCATTACAGGCATCATGGCGAAACGTATAACGGAGGCTATAGGGACCTCCTGTGATACCTTAATGTCTCGAAAATCCTGCCAACAAAACAAAAACAACGGTTGGAATGAGCGAATAGAAGCACTAAGCAAAGACTACCTCAAAGAGAAGAGATAGTACCAGCGTTCGAAGAGGGTCAACTTTATAGAATGTCTGATAGAATGATGAAAGAAAGCAAAAAAGATTTTTTTTTTGAACTTTTCCACGATTCAAGAAACTACAAAACTAGAAGAACTCCCGTATCCGCCATCAGCATAGATAAGCGAGATACATATAACGGATCTGTTACGGCCATAGAAATCCTTCTAGTTTTGGGGAACCTAGATGACAAAGAGGCTTTTGGGCCAAATGGAGTTCCAATAAAGGTGCTTCTTTGTGTCATTATTTAATGCCTGTTTGATGGAAGACACGTTCCCATTAATATGGTAGCAGTAAAAGCTGGTACCACTATCACCCAAACATGACGCCGTATCTACAGCAACACAGATAGCAATTAAGGTGATAAGCGGATTCCGATGGCTAATTAAAAAATGTATTCAACAACGCAAACTAGGAAAAAATTCTCCATATCCTAAGGCAAATCAGAGCATCTGAGTACTTGCACAGTCTGATCCGCAGTTGCTTGAATAACCGGGTATGTACGATAGGTACTATGAGCTTTGTTGTGAAATATGTAATGAAATATGATGTACGATGCTGTACTTCGAGTAAAGTCAATAATTCGGTGACGGCAGTCCAAACCTAGGTAACAAAACAGAGGCGGCACTTAAAGTTAGATGAGATAATCTTTAAAGATCGGCGCCTACAACATCTCCCCTAAACATCTCGGCATCATGATTAACAAAAGGCTGACCTTCAAAGTGTATCTCGAATACGTAAAGGAAAAAGCAGTCGAACCTATAACAGCGTTCTCCAGATTAATGCTAAACACACGATGTCCCAAACAAAAGGAAGGCAATTATTGACAGGAATAGTCAAAAGCCAGCTAACCAGTGTAGTATAACTTAAACAGTGTTTGATTCAAAATCGTAAGTTTCTTGTTATTAAAATTAATTCTAAAAAAGTTGGGTCAAAATTGACCCCCGCCCGTTTTTCAAGGCATGTCAATTTTCCAAGCTCGCTAGTGATAGTCGGCACATTTTGATATCGAGCTTTTTTACTAAAATAAGAAAATAAAAATGAAAATTAAAATTGTTTTTAAATCAATAAACAACTTATTTATTTTTTTCAAGGTATGTCGATTTTTCAGTCTTGCTATGTTAAAAAAAAAACTAATCTACCGGGCCCAGAAACGTTTTTGGATACATTATATTGCTGATTACATTTTAAACAGTAATAGAATCTAGAACTCACAAGAAATACATTACATTACCTATCACGCATGTAATGCATTACTATTTTTCCCACTGAGC
The DNA here is from genome assembly GCF_001687245.7 of Rhagoletis zephyria. Lineage (NCBI taxonomy): Eukaryota > Metazoa > Arthropoda > Insecta > Diptera > Tephritidae > Rhagoletis > Rhagoletis zephyria. The sequence goes on along the minus strand of NW_016159832.1, from coordinate 50,307 downwards.
ATGTCTGCATGAAAGTGTGTGTGAATGTGTTTGTTTATACTTCAACCGCAAGATCAACAACCGCAAGCAAAGCGGATACGCTTGCTCTCAGCAATGCAATTCGCTACTTTATAGAGAGCTATAGAATTTCGTTGTCTACTTTTAGGCTAATGTTGAAATTATACAACACATAAGAAAATTTTGCTGCCAGATGTGTCATTTTTTTCCAAAAACTAAAAAATTTAATAAAATTAAAAATAAAAAAAAATTAAATTAAGGAAATAATTTCGACTTTTTATATAAAATTGCCAATAAATATGTTAAAAATTTCCAATGAAATATGTATGCGAATAGTTACATACAAATGCAAGCAACTCTGCGCATTTGCAAAAACAATAGTCTTGTTTTTCTTTTGGCACAAACAAATGTGTGGCATACGACACACATCTCTTTTCGATTAAAATGTCTTAACATTTTATTTATATACCTACGTTAAATTATTCAAAATCTACTCACTTAGTTTTATCTTTTTATGGTTCACTCAGTTTTTATAGCAATGCATTTTGAATTTTATCTGAATTTTATTATATGTGTACGTTTTATTAATTTTCTTACACTTACCTTTAAAGATGGGCGATGCTGTCCATGTATGCGCTGCACTTTGCCCCAAAAATTGTCCAACCGATATCTCCAATAGAATGATGGGCAAACCGACTAGAAATAATAGCGTTATATATGGTATTAAATACGACGAGCCGTATCTATCCAATTCTCTGGGAAAACGGACTATATTAGCGTAGGTGACATTCAAGCAGATGCACAGCACAAGCCCACGAAATATCGAACATTTTGTCTGGAAAAAAGTAGGAAAAAGTGTGTTTATTAGTTTATGTTTTTCTTTTTTAGTAATAATTTATTGGTAATAAAAGATGAAAATGGTGGCATTTATTACTATTTCTTTATGTATGTAAGTCAGAATGTAAATAAATAATCTGAAAAAAGTAGGATAAGCATAAAAAGAACAAACAAAAATTAAAAATAAAATTAAATAAAATCTTTCAAGACTCTACTCTCACCAAAAATAATGCATATCTTGAAAACTCGAATCTTCGCCAAACTATTTACTTATTTATGTATATACTACACATTAGGATGTTCCGGAAAAAAAGTTCGCCGTACAGCCCTGAGTCGAAAGTATCTCTGCAGGACAAATGTGTGTTCGAACGTTTTTTACGTAGAATACGTCTTTAGTTTCGGTGTGAATGCCATGCTCAGTTGTAATTTTTAAAATTTTGCAACAATGCATACTCAGCGTAAAATAACAAAGCAATTAAAAAATAAAATGCCAATTTTACCGACAGATTCATTTTTGTAAGTGATCTGTTCGTTATCTGCCGCAGCCACAATGGTAAATACTGGCTTGTTTTGGGGTAAATTTGGAGACTTCAAAGAGCTTTAGCCACTTTGATTGTACAGATTTAACTTTCGCTTGCGGTATATAAGTTCTATATAGTAAAAGAAATATTGCAGTATACAAGTTTAAGCTGAATTTGCCAAAAATATAAGCATGTTAAGTCCAAACATTTTTAAAAGAATTAGCTTATTTTTTTATTTAAACAATGCTCGAGAACCGCTTCAACGATTTTGATCTTTTTTTCTTTTCAATCAAAAATACAAGTTATTTCCTTTCTCCTCAACCAACCTCATCCTAATTTACTTCACCTCACCTCAGCTCAACTCACCTGCACTCAACTCAACTCACCTAACCTCAACTAAACTCACCACACTACACCTTGCTTCACCTCAGCTCAACTCAACTCAACTCAATCCACCTCAACTCAACCCACCTCACCTTGCCTCAGCTCAACTCTACTCACACACCTCAAGCCAGCTAAACTCACCTCAATTCATCTCAATTCACCTCACATAAACTCACTTCAGCTCACCTTAACTATCCGCAATTCACCTCAACTCATCTCACCTCATTTTATCTCAATTCGCCTGACCTCACCTGACCTTAACTCACCTTATCTCACCACCCTGCTCAGTTACTACCACCCTGATGTCAGTAAATTAAAGCACGCCAAAAATTACATTGGATCACAAATTTGTGTTTTTTTTTTGTTCCACGGATGCCCCTATCTAATTCATATGTATAATTTCCAGCTGATTGGAAAATCAAGTAATTTTTTTCTATGGATAAATTTTCGAGATATTTTCAATTCACCGTTGGTCAACTAAAACAGTGGTTCCCCGTAATCATATATATCTTATGAAGTAATGGAATGATCTTAATACCAAGTATGGCAAATGAAAGCTAACGATATCCTCCATAAACCGTGCATACATCACTTTTCGATAGGTTTGATAGTTTCTGAGAAATTAATGAATCATTCCAGATTTTTTACTTTTTTTATGAAAAAAACATTAACGGGAAAAAGCAGGAGTCATTTGTTTGTTGCAGCATTCATTGAACTCAAGTACTAGTTCTAGTTCTTACTCTCCAGATTCCAGTTCTTATCACCCTAACGTGTTACCCTAACGTCAGAAAATTAAAGGCCCCCAAAAATTGTTTATTGAAGCTTATGAGGTATTTTGGTTTTTCCCGTGGAACTATTTAAAAATAAAAATAAAAATATTACCGAATGCAGATGTCATCAAAAAATGTAAAAAGAGCACCTCTAGGTTCGGCGAACAATTTTTATTTTGTTTTTGTTTTTTTAATTACCGTGCAAAAATACTTTTCGCTTTAAGAACTTTTTTGTTTGCCTGTAGGGTGGTACGGCCTAATATAAATATTTGTTACTACTCGGTGATTTCTGCAGTATGTATGTCACATTATGCGCTGACAGCTACTTACATACTCGTATCCAAATGCAGCCATAGCAACGCCCTCAATAAGTAGTTAACACCAATCTTAAGTAACTTCGACGGCAAGTACTAAACGCACAACCATTTCATATCTACATATACATACATACGTATGTATGTATGTAGGTGCAAATATTAGCTTAAGGAGAAATTGAAAGTTTTGCGGTTATACACCGCATTGATGCTGAACGTTATTAAGATAACCCACAACCGGAAGAAGTGAAGCGAAGGGACAAAATAATGTTAAATAAATAAACAAAGCAAGGAGAATGTTAAAGAAAGCATACATATGTATGTATGTACATATGTAAGTATAAAGAAAAATTTCGAAAATTTGCAACTAAGTAAGTAGCACCAACATCACAGTGACAACGCATTTACTTAAGTAAAGCAGCGTGCCTGCTACAGCAACAAAGAAAGTTACAGTGAAAGACGCTACAAAAATAATTAAGAGAATGCGAGTATTCATCAACGCTAGTGTGAAAACACTTTCACAACCACTTAAGTAAGTAAGTAGCACCTATCATCTTTAAGCCGCTCGCTAAGCGTGTTGACAAGAATTCGAAAGCAACAATCACACTTTGGTGATTTTAGAAATACTTAACGAAACAAATTAAAGGCGATGAGTAGCAGAATTATTTCGCGCGTCCACTTAAGTGTTTAAAATTGCACTTAAGTAAAGCTTGTTTGAGCAGCCAAGTTAGAATCGGCTTACGAAATTCGCAATAAACTGAAAAGAGAAGCGATAAAAATAACAAAACATGTACGTGTGTAGTATGTATGTATGTATGTATGTAGAAAAACTGCTAAGCCACCAGTATGCAAAATGGCAAATTAGCAAATTTTTGTGCAAAAATCAATTAACAACGTAGAATTATAACGACGGCATATATTTAGAAATGTACTCGAATGTAAATATGTATGTATGAAAATATTGAAATACGAAACACATTTCATCACTTGGCATAGTACTAAATTAAAGCGGATTGAAAACAAGTAAAGAGGTAAAAGTTCGTCTCAACTATGTACATTTGTACGATAAGCAAATTTTATCGCAATTTTCGTGTTTCTATAAATTACCGTTATATGGCAGGTGGGCGTGGTTATTGCCCGATTTCAAACATTTTCAACAAATTTCTTAGCTAGGCCCTAAGCAAGGTTTGTACCGAGTTTGGTAAGGATTGGTGCAGCTGATACTGAGATACAGCATTTCATCATGAGTGGGCGGGGCCACGCCCATTTTTGTACCCAAATTTTACTTTACATACTAATTTTCAGCAATTTAGAACTAATATTTACTGAAATATCTGGGTTTTAGCATTTTTCGAAAATGCCGTTATATGGGACGTGGGCGTGGTTACAGTCCGATTTCGCACATTTTCAATACCAACCTACCTTGGATAAAGGGTAACATATGTCCCGAATTTCAGTGAAATATCGCAATTTTTGCTGGAGTTATGGTTTAATCGACGGCTCTTTTCATTTTATTTTTTATATATCTATCTCGTTTCCTTTAATCTTTTACAAACAACAACAAGAAATTTTTAAGCATAAAAGGACCATCGACCTCAATTCCCACACAAAAATAGTACCGTCAGCAAACTTTAATATAAACTTAAAGCTTTTTGATTTGATTTCTTAGAAAGATTTCGGGTATGCAGTTTTGTAATTTTAGCATAGTAAAATGCAGGTTTCAAGCAGCTAGGATGTACCGTTGATTTTTGGTACTTTTTTGTAATTTCACAGTGTAGAAAATCCCCTCCCACTGTGAAATATGATTTTTCATTAATTTTAAAAATTGAACTTTTATTATTTAGTAAGAGCAAAAAATTCCTTATTTTTGATTTTTAATAATTTTTTAATGAAGAAATAAAAGGCAAAGTTTTCGTGATAGGTATGCATTATTTACCAAAAATTGCGTGGGACTGCTTTTCCATATATTTTTTAAACATTAGATATTTTAACGAATGAAACGTTTACACTTTTCCGGCGGTTTCCGAAAGTCATCTTTCTCAGTACCGATTACGTTTTTTTCAGAACCGTTGAGGATGATTTCGGAACCGCTCAGTTTATTTTCGGGACTGTTAAAGAGTTTATTGGGATTGTTAAGTAATTTTTTGGGATTGTTAAGGAAGTTTTCGGGATTGTTAAGGAATTTTTCGGAACAGTTATGGTTTTTCAAGACTGTTGTATATGTATTAGGGAGTATAAGAGGATTTTTTAGAGACAGTCAAGGATTTATTTTTTTTTTTTAATTTTTTCGTGATTTATTTTTGCGGTTATTTGGGATTTTTAAGATCTTATTGGTGTTTTAGTGACTTGTTCTGGCTTTTTCATGACTTTTCGACCTTCTTCGTGTTTTGGCACCATGTGGATTTTTTCGAGACATGTTCAACATTTTGAGCCTTTTTTTGCCGGGTTCACGAGCATATTTAAATCTTATTTTTAACTTGTATAAATGCCTTAAAAATAAAATCTTACCGGCTACCATCTGCCCAAAAAATACCAGACATACGTTTTCCCCTAAAATAATCATTGAAAGTCGATGAAATTATTTAAAAAAACACGATATATATTTAAATCATTTACAAAAGAAGCCGAGTAGTTGGGTTCCACATGAATTAATTAGTAAAATATTTAAAGAACCAAGTTTCATGCCAATCGCTACTAAAAATAATGAAATCAAGCCATGTTTTGATATGACTGATTTCAAACGATAAGAATTCATTCATGGATCAAATTAATTTGGGTTGAAGGTTGAAGAAGCTTCACTGACAGTTGTGCTACTGCCAACAGCTACGTAGAAGAGGGACGTAAAATTAATTATGGAACTATTTCTCAATTTCGATATGTTCTAATGTTTTATGGATCTTTCATAAAGTATATTACTTGATACCGCTGTGGCGTAGTGGTTAGCAGTGCGCGCTTCCAGGGTTCAAGCCTGGTTCAACCCAACATAAAAAAAAATATGTCAAAATAAATAAATATAAAAAACAAAAAACGTTTTTTCGTGAGATTTTATATCATAAGTATCCGCAACTATTTTTATAAATTTTTTTGTTTCCATTTTAAGTGATTATGTATAACTTATTTGTTTGCTTTATGCTTATATTATTTTGTTTTGTAAAATATAAAATTTGTATACAAAACATCATGCTAATTTAGTTGGACATTTATTACTTTCCTCTCTTTTGCGCACTCTTTTCCTATGTCTTTCAAAAGGCCATTGCCAACGACCTGGTTTTCATAAAATCGCCACACTCTTTAAATCGCATCAAATTTATTTTTTTTTTTTCGTTTATGATTGTGTAGACGAAATAAAAAACCATTTCAAAGCATCGAAATACAATTAGTAAAGCGTTGTGTCACGGTATTTTAATCATATCGATGGTTGTACAAAAGATTTGAATTGCTATACAATAAATGCAATTCAATAGCAAACAACACATTTGTACTAAGCATTTCTTCCGTCACCATTACCGCTTAAACGAAATTTTATTCCCATTATGTATGTATAGTAATTATTGCAATGCTAACATTGATGATTACATTACGAAGTGGTTGCTAATGAATTGCTGTCAATGACTTCAAGTGAAATTAACCGAATACCGTAATTCAATAGTACCAACTCACTTTGTCATTTACCAACCGAACCAACCAACCAACCAACCAGTATTGGAACAATAAAAAGATTAGCGGGTGGTATGTATACAAAGAGCATACTTAAAAGTGTAAAATGCACATTGTACATAAAAATTGTGCCAAAGATTTCCTCAAAAATTTTGCTGAAAAGCGTACGCAAAGAATTGTTTTGGCGAATCTTTAAAAAGAAAAGAGCCCCACGAGACCATTGGGGAATCAATGTAGAGCTTAGCATCACATTACGAAAGGCGAAACGATCACTCTGTGCTAGAAAATTTAAGATTCTGAACGAATATAGACCGAAGCTAGGATTCAGCTGAAGCAAAGCACCAAGTAAAGCGTGCGTCTTGATGTTGTCACACAAAGGGGAGGGACCTATAGTTTTACGCCGACTCCGAACGACGATTGTTTTTTTATGAGAAAGCCGTTTTTCTATGGCAGAAATGCATTCGGAGATTTTAGAAAAACACTTTTTTATTTATTTATTATTTCTTTTTTTTTATTGGGTTGAAGCAGCCTTGAACCCAGACCCTGCAGAAGTGTAGCACTCACTACTAACCACTACACCATAGCGGCCGCCACCAAGTATCTGTATATAAAATACGCAAAGGGATTTTTTTCAGGATAAAAGATCTGTACCGGTCGCTTGATTTTCAAAAATGAGATGTTAAACAAAAAGCCTTGGACTGAAGATGTGAAATAAGGTTTTACTTTTTTGAAAAGAGTTGCCACCTTTTATAAAATGATATTACAATTATTTAAAAAAATTAATCAATTATTACAAACTGGGTATCAATCGAAATGGTTTTGAGCGGCTTTATTTCTTTGCTGAACTATAGGAGGGTTGCCACCTGTTAAAAAAAATCATATTAGGTAAGAGAAATATGTACCACCATATGGGTGATACACGAAAGTGGTTGCAGAAAGTAGTGGTTTGAAAATATTTTGAAGAGGGTTGCCACCTGTTTGAAATGTCGAATTAGGTTTAGTTATTCACAAGTTATACAAAATATCAAAATATGGATGTCAAACGAAGGAGTCGTAAGAAATCTTTAGTTTGAACGCTAAGAATATTTTCGAGGTGTTGGAAAAGGGTTGCCACCTGTTTAAAAAGTTGAATTCAAATTATTTTTTAAGTTAAATGAGTTAAAATGTGGGTATCAATCGAAGGGGGTTTGACAATTTTTTTTATTTTTGAACTGTATTTAGCGGGGTTGCCACATGTTTGAAAATTAAAATTCCACTTAATTCATCAGTTAATTAAAAGATGTATCGCAGTGTCCGGCGAAGGAGAGTTAACAATGATTAAGCTTGACAATACTTTTGAAGAGGGCTGCCACCTGTTTCAATTAACTAATTCAAAATGTATGTGAAATACCAAAATACCGGAGTCAAACGAAAGAATGTTAAGAAATCTTTAGTTTGAACATTTCGAATGTTTGAAGAGAGTTGCCACGTGTTTAAAAAGTTACATTCAAATTATTCAGTAAGGATGAATTTTTAAAAGATGGGTATAAATCGAAATGGGGTTGAAAGGGATTTATTTAGGAGATCTATGATAAAGTTTTATTTTTTAACTAAGATCTTTTTTCACTGGTATAGGTGATTTGAAATTCGATGGAAATAAAAACATGCACTATGGGTACGGTGACCATATTAACCAACGTAAAATAAAGGACTTTTTTTTAATTATTTGGGAATACGCACATACAACTTGTATGATAAAAGTTCCTTACCCATATCGTAATTTTGAATCAAATATTTACCAGTTAATTAACCGATTCCGAAAAATGAAGCCAAATCCTTTTCAAGGACTTCGCCGTCCTTTGCTCCCAAACTGCGTTTACCATTATTCATACTGCACGCCGAAGCTAGCAGTGGTTCAAAATTATAATTTAATGTTCGTAATTCACCGTAGTCTTAATTTGTCAACCAACTTTTACTAAAAACCAAAAAAAAAAATATTTTGGTGAACATTTTTTTCCATTTCAATCATTTTTTTTTATAATTTTTCCGTTTTGAGGAACCATACAATTGTTTTTAACTAGCCTTTGTTATGTAACATTTTGTTAACTGCAACAGGAGAATACATTTTCTTCAAAATTGCCACTTTTTCTGCATTTTGCACTAGAAAATTTAATATAATCAAATAAAAATTCACAAATCAGACTCAACTGGTCTCTTGCAAATATTATAAGCTTTCATAAAAAAAAATATCAAATTAAGTGAAACAAATGAAGGCTCCAGTGAATTACGAACACTAAATGCCAGTTTTGAACCACTGTGCAGCAGTTGTTCTCTATCAGTGGAACTGGAAACTCAGCGTGAAACACGATCCTGTGCACAACTTCCCCTGTGCTTTATAGATTGTGCAAAGATTTCCTATTAAATAAAAACCCTTAAGTGGGGTGCGAAACGAACTGGCGGAGGTTTTCATTATATTTTATAAAGGACATGAAGAATTCAGAGCTAATTTAAAGGACAGTTTAAGAAATAAAGGACAAAAGGCGTCCTTTATTTTGACAAAAATTATATAGGACAGGGGGTTAAAATAAAGGACTGTCCTTTAAAATAAAGGACGGATGGTCACCGTAACTATGGGAGACTGCTCTTCACTCAGAAACAGCTGCACGGTTTTGATGAAATATTGCATTCGGATCTCTTTTAACTGTGACTAACATTTGGAATATTTTTTAAGTTTTTGAAATTAAATTTTGGGCGTACTAACACCAAGCGGTCTACTGGTAGTAGGTTTTCTACCGAATCCGGAGTCAGTTGCCAAAATAAGGTGGAACAATTGGCTCCGGGTTGATAGGAAGACTGCAAATTAAACTCTGTTTCTTGAACGCTATAAGCTGCGATTTTTTTTATCGTATATGTCTTCTTTTTCGTGCCCAAACAGCACGGACTTTCTTCCGGGCAGAAATGCGCAAGAAGTCAATTTTAAATGACAGCTGTTGTTTATTTAGATCCGATAGCAAATTTTGTAAAATACAAAAATGGAAAATAGCACTAAAAGTTTAGTAATGTAGGTATTTTCTAATTTTATTAGCTATATAAGAAAAATACACATAAAATCATTTGTTTTGGAACGGGTTGACACATTTTTGACACTTGTGAGAGGGTATAATAATAACGATACCGCCAAATTCTTACAATATTTATAAATGGTTGGATAAATTAATACAATAGTATCGATGTCAAATTCGATAACTGTAACGATTACTTTAATCGACAAATATTGTTATCAGTAAAAGTACCAATAAATATGTCGACATAAATAGAAATGTTGGTAAAAGTTTTGAAACTTTGTAATCAGATGTTTAGGTGGGATTTTTTTAGTGGGCGTAATTTTAGTCCGATTTCACTAATTTTCAACGCTTGGCTTTGATGTGGCAAGCATAATAATCATACCGAGTTTTGTACAAATCGATCGAATGGCTACCGAGATACCCATAAGTGGTCATAAGTGGGCGGTGCCACGCCCGTTTTCCAAAATTTTATCATAAACGTATTTCTTGCTAAAGAATCATTACAAGCATTTATTTTGAATAAATTAGCTTCAGTATTTACTGATTTATCGAAGATTTCATATTTCTCTAAAGTACCGTTATATGGGATGTGGGCGTGGTTATTGTCCAATTTTAAACATTTTCAGCCGTTTGGTATGCTATACCAAGTCCAACAACTGTACCATGTTTGGGAGAAATAGGAGCTGCGGTTACCAAGTTATACACATGTAATTATAAGTGGGCGTGGCTACGCCCATTTTCCAAAAATTTGTAATATTCTTATTTTTCGTAAAAAAGGCATTGAAAATATCAATTTTGAGTGAATACGCTTTGGTAGTTACTAAAATATTGCAGTTTTCGTATTTCTTAAAACTACCGTTATATAGGATGCAGGCGTGGTTATTGTCCGATTTTTCCCATTTTCAATACCATTCGTCCTACACTCAAAAGAAGTATACGTATCAAGATTCGTAAAGATATTTCAATTTTTACTCGAGCTATCATGTGCAAAGACGGACAGACGGACGGATTTGTTTTTCTCATTCTGAACATTTGTCTATATCTATCTCGATTCGTTTTGCCTGTTACAAACAACCGTTATGTGAACAAAGTTATAATACCCTTGTGCACAAGTGCGCTCAGGTACAAAAATGATCTGCGAAAAAAATTGTTCGCCAAATTTTGCTATACATAGGTCTCTGAAATTCTTCCACAGTGTTAGCACACTCTTCTAGCAAACGAGGGAAATGAATATTTTGAAAACTAAATAAGTTTAAGTACACTTAACTTAGTTCCCACACACCTGCAGACACGCACTCACTCGTATTCATTCACACATTCACACATTCACTTACTTTGCGATAATAACGGAATGGCACATCCTCATGCACGACATATAGATAATCTGCTAGATACTTTGTTGTTGGTATCTCCATCTTTGGGCAGATTTTGTAGCGTTTGTATGCGCAGAAGAATTTGTCATTTTCTTGCATTACTCGGCGCTGGCGTACGCAACAAAAACGAACGTGTCACTTTGATGAGCTCCAAAAACGCAGCAAAGACACAAATATTTTCAACTATTTTTATTTTTTTTTGTCAATACTTGTATCACACTTTAACACTTCTTTCGTTGGCAATTTCTTATAATGAAAGGTCGCCATGCAGGTGAAAGTAAAATGCCTGGGTGTCTTTACCAACAAATATTTCACATGCTGCTGAAAATATTAATTATTTAGTTAGTTAGTTAGGTCAAAACATTTTTTTTTTGTTCAAAAACAGTCGTTGTTGTTTTTTGTTTTTTTTTTTGGTGATTTGTATTTTTGTTTTTATTTTTTATTTGTAATTTTTTAATGACCAATAGCATTCATTTCACTTTCTTACGTCACTTCGATGAGTGTTTGCTTAATGACCATAAGAAAAATAAATAAATAAGCAGACGAAAATTTAAAAAGAAATAAAATTAAAAAAAGCTAGCGCAACTATAGGTTTTGGTATGATTTTTTATGTCGTTTAAATGTGATTTTTTTTTTTAATTAACATTTTGCAAGCACGTGCCGGGGCATTTGATGAGCGCCAAAAACCGCAACTGCAACAAAACAACAGAATGCGCAGGCGTAATATATCTGACTTAATGAGGGTATGTTTGTAGATGTATGTAGTACATATGTATGCATATGTATTTCACCTCTGATTTTTTTTCTTATTGGTTTTTAGAAATGCAGTTCTGCAAGCCTAATCTTCGCATTATTAATTTTGCTTTTTTTTTTTTAATCACCTTTTATTCACGTTCGATTTCGAGTGGGCGCTGCAAATCTTGCTACTTTAAAATCTTATAAATTCAAAGTCAAGGAGAAACCATTAATTTGCTAATAATGACAAGCAGATCTATCCATTTTAAATGCATGGCAATGATAAAAAGCCATATCCGCTAAAATAAAGCCTTGCATAATTGTCTATTATTTTTTTTTATGGCAATAGCTATTATGTTGTATTTAATCACCTCGACGACTGTAACGAATTTGGTGGTATTTTAACACATTCAAAGAGTGTAATTTTAGTGAAAATCGGCCGTTTATCTTCGTTGAATTCAAAGTAACAAAACATTGCCTCTCTGAATTCCTAATGGTGGATGCTTCCTAATGTTGGAGGATCAAGAAGCGGTAGGGTAATTGTCTTTTGCTACTCTTACGTATGCAGCTCTTTGATTTTGATGAAATTTTTTACACAGATAATGTTTTGGCTTTTAAGGTTATCTCCGAGGTTGCTACCTATTCGGAATTAGTTACAAATTAATTAAAACATCAGAATATTTAAAGATCCCTAATTCAAAAATATTTCGAATAGGGTTGCCACCTATTTTGAATCGCATATTTACTTAATTTTTTGTTTAAAAAAAGGGTAAAATATTACTAACTATTCATGGGTGGCAAGCGAAGGTTCTTAAACAATGCTTTCCCTATATACAAAATGTTATCTCTTAGGATAATAGTGTAAGGTTGCCACTTATTTTCCATTATACACGATTTTTCTAAAACATCGAAATATGGACATCAAATGAAAGGTATTGTTGAGAACTTTGATTATAAAATTTTTTCCATCAGGGTTGCCACGCTGCTATGTAATACAAATTTTTATTTTGTTAATTTCCATCGACATTTTTTTATGTGTACACAGTACATATACGCTCAAGATATGTACCATTCATTCCGGCGTATTTTGGAATAGAGTTGCCACCTAAATTGTACAGTATGGAATTTACTTAATAGATATCGAAATCCTTTGTTTTTGTTTATTTCCAAAATATTTTTGAGATTTTTTGTTAAGAATTGTTTGGGGCTTTTTTCGGTACTTTGCGAGATCTTTTTTTGGTTTTCTAAACTTTTCAGAGTGTTTCAAATACAACGGTGCAATTTCAGCTAAATTTTTTCAAATTTTGCTCTTGATACATTTTTAAATTTTTAGAATTATTTGCTAAAGTTTTTTTTTTCGTTCCCTTCGGTATTTTCTTGCCGCTTTTCTAGGTAATTAGCGTTTTTTTTTTTTTGTGTTTTTCTCATCTCACTCATCGGATTCCTTCAGATTCAACGAAGCAATTTCATCTCAGCTTTTTTGGGCTTTTGGCTTTCTCGGGTTTTTCCTGAATTTTTGAGACTTTTTGCTAAAATTTTTTGTATTGTTCTTTTCGGTATTGCAGCGTGGCCCCCAGGCTTTTTTGGTACTTTCCGGGATTTCTTGCATGATTTTTTTTTTGTGTTTCTATTTGAAGCTTTCAGGTGGTTTTAAATTAAAGGATGCGATTTTTTCTCAGTTGTTTGGAAAATTTTCTCGGAATTTTTGTTGTTTTAATATTTGAAGAGTTTTTGCTAAATCTTATTGGTATTGTTCCTTTCGATACCCATTTTCTTGGGGCTTTTGTCGCTACCTCCCAGCATTTTTTCATATTCAGCGGTGCAGCTTGTTCTCAGCTTTTCTCGCAATTTTTTCGATTTTTTTTTATTGTAATTTTCAGTTTTTTGCTAAAATTTTTTTTTTCAACGTACTTATTTATGTAAATACATAGAACAGTTGTTAAGAACTTCAAACAATTAACTGGAACGATTGATGCAATACATAAGCACTCCCGCATTTATACGAGCACTCTAATTCTATTATAAACCAAATTTGGCGAAGAAGACTTCAAGCCTAGCAAAGCGTAGTGATTTAAAAAAAGAAAACACTAAATAATTTGCTAAAAACCCGCATTTGGCTTCAGCGAAAAAGGCACAACCGGAAATTAATTAATTTGCCAACTAAAAAGCATTTTCAGCTTTTGCATACTCGTATTCGCCAAAATAGTTTATGTACATATATGTATATGTAAATAAATTATGTATCAACACATGGACTTATGTATTATAAAGCAATAGTTTTTTGATGTACAATATCAACTTGAAGATCAACTATTTGTTATTTCTTTTCAGTTTCGATTTTCATCTTCTTTTCATATTCTAATTTTAGTTGCTTCATTTACATTTTCAAATTGAGCTACATATCTCTCTATTAATTGTTTTTATTCGTATGCATGTGAATATATATGTGTTTATATATATACGCCTCTGTTCGAATACATGTTACTGTTATTTTAGTTTGACATTTGTAGTTAACATTGTTTAATTTTTTATTGCTATTCAATGGGCAAAGCTGCAAAAGCAATATTGTGTGATTTTTTTTTAATTGTATATTCATTCATAGTATGTATGTATGTAGTTACTTCTATTTTTATTCGCTTTAAAATATGTACGCCTAATATAATGGAGAACTGATTGAATGACTGGTTGATCTATATAGTTACCAGAATTAGGTTTCAAACGTTTTTTTTTTTTAATTTTTTATTGAAATATAAAACCTGGCAAAATTGTCTTTTGACTATAAATTTTCATGAAATTTAACTACCTCACTGTTCATCCAGACAGATTTTAATTCGAAAAATTGCAGTCATTTAGAATAGGTCAGGTTGAAATACATAGCTGAAGAGTAGATGTTACCCTAAAACAAGGCCACGAAAGGCCTTATGGAGTTACCAATCCCTTCCGATCTTCTGAGCTCACTGGGCAACAACTGGGCGAAACTCTATGCTGCCGCCTGGGTGGCTAACGCTACTGCCTCATATGCCGTGTAGTGTTCAAGGAGTCAAACATATGTCTCTAGCCTCAGGTGAACGAAGCCTTTCTAGAAGTTAAGAGTCATCTGTGTACAGATTTATGGTGGAGTGTGCTGTGCCAGTCCTGCCGTGTTGGTATCTCAACTTCGTATTTCTTACCGAAAGTGACTGAGTTTATACAAAAGTCGGTAGTCATGAGGAACGTGATTACTTCCATTTTTTTTAAGGTAGTTGGATGACCTTAAGTTCCTTGGCTGTATGGTTTTGCCTCCCGACCGCAATAGTATTAAATAGTGAAACGAGCGATGTCAATATCCGAGCTGGCTAAACTTTAACCAAAAGAAGATAGGGCAGCCGAGAAGAAAGTGTTGCGATAAATTAATAAAGAAAATTTAAATCAATAAAGAAAAAAACAACTATTGATTTAAAAAAAGCAAAAAATCCGCTGCGGGAGACTCGAAATCGGATCCTTCACGCCTGTGCTTTTCTCATTCGTTCATTGCAACTGCTGGAGCGACGCGAGCTAAATTATATAACAGTGCTTTCCCTCAAAATATCTTTTCGGCGAAGACCTGTTCGGACGCATGTACCAACTGTTAAGAAGAATTTGGTCTGATGAATGCATGCCCGAAGACTGGAATCTGAGTGTATTTCCCCCACAATCCACAAAAAGCGAGATCCCGCCGTTTGCGTCCCTTATCGCGGAATAAGCCTTCTCTAAGGCTCTGTGTGAAAGACTGAAACCCTTTATGAGTCAACTGAAGGGACCTTATCATTGTGGTAAGTCCACAGTTGACCAGATTTTCACAGCACATCAAATTCTGTAAAAGACACTGGGCATACAAATCGACACCTATCACATTTTTATCGATTTTAAAGCCGCTCTTGATAGCACAAAGAGAAGCTGCCTGTGCGACGCCATGTCTAAATTTGGGATCCCCGCTAAACTAATACGGCTATATAGAGTGACGTTGAGCAAAAAATTCAGCTCTACTCAAATTGGGAAAGACCTCTCCGCACCATTTGAGACCAAACTAGGCTTGACATTTTCACCGTCATGCTGGAAAGCGTAGTAAAATCTGTCAATCTGAATCGCAGCGACACTATTCTACCCAGTTCGCATGGGGGACGGGTACCCAAGAAGATGGAATAACGAACTGCACGAGCTTTTTGACGTCATGGAGATAGTTAGGCGTATAAAAAGGCAAGGGATTAGGCTCGCTTGACAGTGAAAAGATCCTTTGACTCGGCAGCCATGGGTGGACAACGAAAGCAAAGGCGCCCACGAACAAAATGGAAGGACCAAGTACAGAAATGGACATGTCTGCACTCCTAATGAACAACTTGCGCCGATTCGCAAAGGAGAGGAGGAGGCTATTGGCGAAGTTTTTGGTGTCGACCCAAACAACAAGAATTTATTATAATTTATTTTGATTCCCTTTCAGATTTTTTCTTATGATTTATTCAACGCTACCAAATACATTTGCTAATCAAAAGGCGACCAAGAGAGCGCTAAATTGGCAAAACAAATTTGGCAAATGCCATTTAAGTATTTATGTTAGTCACTTGGCTTTTTCAGCTGTGCTTAATTGAAAAAAAATAAAAAATATTTCGAGACCATTTTTTTTATCCATAACACATGCACACTATTCACTTAACAGGCAATAAAAAGCAACAAATTTGTAGATAATTTTGGTTGGACTATCGACTTAAGAGGCGCACAAAGTCCTCACATGGCAACACAAAAACAAAACAAAAAATTATATTAAGCCGCTTCTTGGAAACATAAGTATATCAACGCATTATATTTTTTTATTTTTTATTTTTTTTTTTTTTGTTTTCCTTGATAAATTTTATTTTTTTTTACAATTTTATTAGAGCACATATTTATGTTAATATGTATATAAACATATGTATGCACATTGCCCACTCAACACTAAATTGAATTAGACGAGCGTTAATTAAATTCGAGAAGTCAGACGGCGCACGACATTTGAACTCACGACACTACAAAAAAAAAAAAAACAACAACAGGCACAATAATCACAATAAACACACAATAATAATATGTTTCAGCCATGCTCATTGAGAATGGGAATCGAAAAGAACTTTTTTTTTTAAGAATTTTCCAAATTATAGTTATGTAGTATTGCGGTGTAATTTATTTAAGTGTCAAGTTAACGATGCCGCTCACGTTAGATGGCGTTGGTGTTTTTGGTTTGTTTGATGCCGTCACCAGCAGGCGCGCATCTGTCCACCACTTCGGCTAAGTAACGCCTGACAGTAGTGCTGCGGGCCAAATGCTAGCAAAGGTCTGTTGTGCAGCCGAGGCAGTTGAAGATGCTTTTCGCATAGCCGGTTTCGTAGCTACATAGCTAACTAACTGGTCATTGCCAAATAACTGTTGCTCAACAATAGACGCTATCACGTCGTCACGGTCATTGTTGCAATGTGTTGTTGACGCTTTGAAGATTTCGCTTTAAATGCGCCGTTTTTTTTCAGTTACTGCCGCTGTCTTCTTTGTTCCTAAGGCATTGTCAAAGTCGCATTTTTTTTGTTCTACGATTTTCTTGGAATTTTTTATAATTTTCATAAATAAAGTTTTTTTTCTGCGTATTCATTTTTTAATTTTTTCACCTAAACTTTTCTTACATTTTTTTGCTCAAAGAATTTCTCATTATTTCTTTGTTAGAACATTCATATACTGCAATTATTATTTATTTGTAGCTTCTCTTTTTCGTTTTCTTTTTTTTTTGTGTTGTTGTATACAAATTTCCAGTAATTATAAATTAAGTTACCGCACAACTGACACTCGCTCTCACCGGCGATAGTACAAAACTGACAGCGCATGCAAGAGCGTTGAAGGCCCAAAGCCCAACCGACAACAAACTCGAGTGGTTGGCATACCGCCAGCGTATGTATGTACGACTTTAAAGCCACACACGTTACAGCGCGCCTATTACTGCATGCCCATACATATGTATGAAAGAGTGTAGATATTTACAAACAATCACCGCACACGCATTCATTCCCCTTAATTGTCTGAAAAACTTTGTTCGCGGCGTGCGAGAGAGTCGGCGCACCATCTTAGACGTACGGCTTTTTGGTAAGACTCACGAGCGGCTTGACGGCCTAAACGGTAACCACACGTTTGCGGCTCAAAGAACGGCGAAACCTTCATAAACGTAAGCTACTAACTGCATACGAGGGTAGGCTGAAAAGTTTTGAGTCTAAGTGGCTTTTCAGAGTAATTAATGTCTTGTCCTGCGTGGTGTCACTAATTGCTAATATCCTTAGTAGTACAAGAACCGAATTCCACGTCTTTAACATCATTACACTTTCAGTAATTGAACCGTGTGTGAAATATTTGTGGATAAGACTACAGTGTATGGGGAGTCGGGACAATCATGCTCAGAATTGAAGCATGGCAGGGAATTGCTGGAAAATTATCACAGGTCAGGGCGTACAAACCCTGCCGATACCGAAGAAAATATTAGAAAAGTCAAAAACTTTTGCTGGAAGATCGGCGAATCAAGTTGTGGCAGATAGCTGAAACCATAGGCCTTTGGACCTCTGTGGCGTTAATCCAGACGACATTTTTTCTCGCGTTTGGACTGGGCATAAACCTTAAACCGGCAGCATGAGCCACAGTCAAAACAGGAGTCTATGCGGTGGATAGAAAAGGGAGAAAAGCCGTCACGGAAATTCAAAGTGGAAAAATCAGCATCTAAGCTCATTTCCAGTGCTTTTTGGGATTGAGAAGGCATTTTGTTCATCAACTATCTCCCTAAAAAAATTATAACGAACGGTGACTATTATGCCACATTTTTGACTAAAGTGCCTTAAGTGGTTGTCGAGATATGGAGAGGCAAACTGGTCAAAGGAATCCGTTTTTGCGAGACAATGCACTCGGCGTGCCTTAGCCGAGACTGGATTTGAAGAAATCAACCACCCATCTTACAGTCCAGACTTGGACCCCAGCGATTCACCAATTTGAAGAAAATGTTCGAGGACGAAGATTTTCGAGTGAAACAAATGAAGACGACGGTAGACGAGCATTTCGCAGGCAAAGACGGTGAATATTTTTTCACTGGGTTAAAAGCCCCTTATGATAAATGTAAGAAGTGTGTTGAAGTAGAAGGGAAATTATATAGAAAAATACAACTTTTAAACACTTCTATCAGCTAATGCCTTAGGCTCAAAACTTTTCAACCTCCCCGCGTACATACATACATACATATACTTAAAGCATAATCGAAAAAAGTAAAATAAATAACGATCGCGGTTGTTGCTCATTCAGTCAGTCCCTCGCTCGATCAAAATGCTAATGCCGACTACATATACGTTTACTTGGCTAGTAGTCCCGTCTTGTGCCGGCCAGCAGTGTGACCAGATGTTCGCAAAAAGCGAAGCAAAATTCGTTTTTAAAAAAGGTTAGAAATAGTTAAATGCTATGAAAATTGAAGTCAAAAAGAAGTCCGTCATTCTTAAAAAGCATACATACTTCAACATACGTATGCAAAAAGAAGTTCAGTTTAGGATAAGAAAAATGCACAAATTTCAATATTGCAAATTTTAAAAATGTGGTTTAAAACTAAATTCTTGGTATTACATATTTTTTAAAAAGCAAGGAAAGTATTTTCTCAAAGAAATTGTACTTTGCACTGTTATTGTAATATTTCAACGTTAAATAGTAGTTTTATAATTATTAAAGCTTTTTAGTATCTAGGTACTTATTTTTGTCGTTCCAGGACGAATTTTATTACGAATATTTTAAGTAAAAAAGGCCAGAAAAAAGCCACGAAGTTAGATCTAAATTTCTGAGGCTATGGCATAAAACGGCTCACCTGTTCACACTGCCGGCCAGTCAGCTAATTGTTTGCTTCTATATTACCTTTAGAAAACATACATATATACACACTTCTATAGAAGTAAATCGACTTTGCACGCCTTATGCTTTGCTCTGTTTTGTTTCCGCTCTTCTAGCGTTTACCGCCGCTTCATATCAACAAGCGCCGCCGGCTTTGCTTTCTTACCCACAAGCTTCATAGCAAACTATTATACGTACATATCTTTGTAGGCTTGTAATATCCAAGCACATGGTATGCAGGTGTGTGTGTGTGTGCTTTCTTTCATTCATACAAACATTATTTTTCTCTTTACTTTTCTTATACTTTTTAATAATTAGCTACATTGCTATAATCTGCGCTTTCTTGATTTCTTTCTTCATTTGTGTTCTTTAAGATGTTCCGAGGACAGTGTGCGCGAAAGGTATGAGTACTAAAAAGAATGCCTGGAGTTGGCGTCGATTGTCCTCATCATTACCATAGGCTCTGTGACTCCCACGGTGGCATTTCTATTACATTTTTTACCTTAATTACTCGGAGTGCCTACGAATCAGTTAGACTTTTCGTGTGCCAAATCGCTTCCAAGCTTAGATTTACGACACAGAGAATACGGTAGAAGACTGGACTAAATAGCATAGTTCCAGCCGAAAATAATACTATCTTCATCGATATCCAAGTACATAGGTCAGAGAGGATCGGCTCTAGAAAAGTCCACTCACAGAGGCATATTAGACAGGATAAAACGGGCTGCCATAGTGAGGCTCTGAGGATTATATTAAATGTTCTACCCACCGAACTATACGATAGACATCAAGCCAACTACAACGCCACCAGATTTAATAGAGCTAAAACATGTAGAGACGTCATGTTCGGTCACTCAAAAAATCTGGACACCATTTTAGCAACCCTACATAAGCGGGATTACACCAGCCCAAGTTTCTGCTTCCAGAATACGTATTCTCCAGAATTCGAGACAGAAGCGACTGGGTAAACCGCTCGGACTTATGTAGATCCAGGGTATACCGCTATCTTTACAGACGAGTCGAAGCGCGACAATAAAGTTGGAAGCAGATTTTACCCTAAAGACCTCTGCGTGAACCTTAGGAAGCGGCTCCCTGACCACTGCAGCGTTTTTTAGCCCTTCCTATGGCTTAATAGCGGCGCAGATTCTATACAATCCGTCACTATTTATTCTGACAATCAAACATTAAATCTCTACAGTGAAGTAACCTTAAACGAATCTGCCGCGAACATTACCATTAACGTGGTGTGGGTACCCGAGCACGGTGAAATACCGGGAGATTACGAGTGGGAAACTGACCTACGCTTAGTAAACTCTGCGAACGATCAAGGCATCGTCCCTCTGTCTTCGTGTGAGGACCGTCTGAAATCTATTTTCATTGAATTGGCCAACAAACCATGGGCGAAAGAACGAACTTCTTCCGTTACTAAACATATCTGACCAAATATTAATGAGAACATATCCAAAACTATCGTGCCATTATTACCGTAGTTGTCGGTATCACTAAAGGGCACTGCCTAATGGGAGCGCATGCTAGGAGGAGGAGGTGAATTTTTAATGAATATTTCTCGACTCTCTGGACATCCGCGACCTTTCAAGACATGTTAAAGGTACACGATGGTCCTATCAAGATTGTGCGGAGGTTTGGGACATACTACCCAAATATCCCTTCCAATTGGAGAGCACAAACCTGGATGAAGGTGTATCTTCCCTGAGAACCTGTCAAATTGTAGGGACATATTCAAACTACATGAGGTAATATCTGATAGCGACCCGAGCTTGATTGACTTCGCTACGCCCCACGAAATATGGTAGTCTATACAATTAGGTTCCTGCGCAAAAGCGTTTCCTTAATTAGGACGACTTCGGATCTATAAACGATAAGCCAGATTAGTCAGTTAGTGATAGGCGGAAGGAGCGCTTCTTTTATTTTGGACAGAGCATTTAATATTTACTGAAATCATTATGATATTGCAGCCAAGATAAGTGTGCATTCCGCCAGGCGGAAGTCCATTCACCTTGATCAATCAGTTCAAGCTGATGACTGCTTGAAGATTTCAACATCAACCAGAGCGCGGTCAACTAACAAACCCTCAGCCCAATATCTAGAGACTACTTTTCAATAAATACACACTCGCAAGGAAAAAATTATATGACAAGGAAAAAGAAAAGTAGACGTATTAGTCGAAGGAAGAAGAGATAACGCGAAATAAGTGAGTGCAAAGAGTTTTCAATGCTGGCTGTAAGGAAAAGTTCGGCGGCTCAAAGAAGGTTTGAAAACCGGGGTGAATTCTTTGAGGAACAAGAATGGCGTACTAATGGCTGATGTCCGAGCCCACGTAGACTATGGACTTGCTAGACCAGCTGCGGAAAGCATAAAGAAAATTATGACAAAACTTGCAACCCCACCATAATATCCATATTTTTTTGGACCAGCCAAATCAAGCACACGATAAATTTTGAAAAATATCCCCGAAAAATTTCCTTATAAAATATTGTCCTTTGCAGTACGAAAAGGAGTTGCCTATTTGCCGTGATACCTGAATATCGTATACCTGAAAAAATAACTCGGCTGTTTAAAATAGCGTTGAGCGATACCACTAGCTCCGTTTGAATTTGGAAGGGTTTCTTTGAGCCGCTTGAAAACAAACGAGTATGCAACTGAGAAGTAAAGTTCTGGTCTTCTCATCGAACAAGAATTACACTGGACAATGACATCCAATAAGGCAGCCCTTTACACGACGTCGACGTAGTCTAGCGCATTGAATGAGAAAAAAGCATTTAAAGCATCTTAAAACATTGGACAAAAATCAAAGGGTTTTGCTTACACTTCTAAAAATTTGTTCGAAATCAGTGTCCACCTTTCTTTGCTATCGTTCAGATAAAAAATGGTACATAAATAGGTTTTTAGTATAAAATTGCATTATTCTTAACAATAATAATGCAATTAATTCAAATTATTTTCACGGTGCAGCAAGGTGTTGTAATGCGAAGTTTGCATGTCGGCCACGTGATTCTTCATGTTCGACGCATCCGAGCGCGGATCTTGAACATTGAAGACACAACATAACGTGGTCACAATTCAGTGAGTCTGCTGCTGCTACAAATTTTTAATTTGTTATTATTTGTGCACACATACATACGTACATATGTATATGATGAATGCCTTTTTTTATTTTTTTTTTTTTGAGCATGAGTAACTGCATGTTTAGATTTTCGTATCAATGGCTCGTTCGAAACACATTAGGGCAGATCGGAAAGAAATTTTGACATAAAACCACAAAATCTTAGGTAGTTTTATTAAAAACAACAAACTTATTTATGCTTATGTGAAAACAAATGTGTGAAAGCAGCCAAATCAATATATATGTATATGGGTATGTGGGTTAGTCCATGTCAAATCGACGATTTTGGATGAAATTTGGGCAGCATTTTTCTTTTATCATATAATGAAGTTCGGCCAAAGGCAAACAATTAAAGTTTTTTTCGAAAGTTAAACAAAATTATAAATTTCGTTATTTTTGGTATTTTACAAATATAAAACATTAAAAAAAGTACATAATTTTGAGACTAAAACTGTCTTAAAAGCAAAAATCTTAATAAATTGTTTTGCATACAATACCTCTAACTGATCTTAAAATATCCTGAAACTTTGAATAAGGTTTTTTTTTTTAAGTTTTGAATTTTGAAAAAAATTGTATTCATATTAATTTGTTTTTATTTTAGGCTTTGCAAAAAAAATATATTTTTTCTAAGTTAAAAAAATTCGTATCTCATAAAAAAACAAAACATCCTCCTGAAAATTTCAGAATCTTTTAAGATCAGTTAGAGGTATTGTTAAAAAAAAAAACTTGGTTCAAAAACGTATATAAGTTTTCACTTATACGCTGTTTAAAATTTGGTTTTTCTTTTTATTTTTCGAATTTTTTAATAAATTTTTTGTCTGACCCAAAACATCACCTTTAAAACGAGACCCGGAAATTGAGAAATTTAGGATTTAGATTTTTTTCACTTTGTAGAACTTCGTTATATGATACAAGAAAAATTCTGATCAAAATTCGTCATGTCTGTGAAGTTGGCATACGGTACGACGCAAAAAGACAAAAAAAAAGCTGTTGTTCTGGATACTTTGGCAAAAAAAAAATTTCAAAAAATTTGTATGCCAGATTCACGCAACATAGGGAAAATAAAAAGCTGTTGTGAGTGGCTTTTCAATAGTTTTAGAGTTCTTGAAAAGTGAAAAAGGCTCTGGATATTTTTCCAAAAATATTTGTTTCAAAAAATTTTCGAAATTACGCGAAAAAAAACTTTCTCAAAAAAGTCGAAGAAAATTAAATGTTTGAAAAAAATAAAAACCAAAACTGTTCTGAGTAACTTTTTAATAGTTCTAGAGCTCTTGAAAAGAAAAAAATTCTGCAAAATTACGCCAAAAAAATGTTGTATGGTATACATTAAAAAATTGCAAATTATATTACCTCTTTTTTATATAACGCAATCGTTGAGAAGTTGTCAGCTATGAGTGGTCAATCTTTCTTCCATATGCAAAAAAATAAAGAATTAAAGTCGCCAGCTTCACGCTTCGAACCTTAAACTTGGCAACCAGCTCTTAAATATTTTGATGCATAATTTTAGTTAAATGTGGTGTGTCAATATAATACTACTATAATTATCTTATAGTTCTTTCTTTTATTTTTTCTCTCTTCCATCTCATATGGAATTTTCGTCACAAAATTCGATCCATGCCAAAGTACAAATTCAAAATAACAGCCAACCCTGGCGCGCATGCGCCTTAAGCTACTACAAATGAGTGCAATAGCGATGTTCACTAAATACGTTTGAATGTGCAGCTGCAATATCTTCTTTCGCAGATAATATCAAAGCAGTTAGAATTTTAAACAATTATAAACCAGCAGCTTAGGCAGAACTAATAACAAAGAGGAAGTTAAGCTGAGCGAAGAAGTATAAGATGCCATGCTACACACCAATTCAAGTTCAGAAACGGTAAATGCTTATGACTGCAGTGGAAAAAATTGTTAATGAAGGAAGTTTCTTGTATCTATTTAAAAAAAAATGTAGCAAGGCCGCAGCCTAACAACGCATTTTGTAATGTATAAAAACTATTTATAATACGGTGCACTTTCGTATACTTACAAATCTATGTATTTACATATATGTGTATATATATGTGTGTATGCTTGTATTTGTATACAGGTGATAGCGCACTTTAGTGCTTTGGGAATTTGTAATCAGATTCATTAGCATGTAAATAGCTGTTGCATCTTTGTTTAAACACTTTTGAGCACGCAAGCAATGAGCAGAGGCGTTTGTTTAATAAAAAATAATTCATTTGCTATTGTTTGCATAATTTTAAACGCACACTGTATATATGTATGTAGGTAAAAGAATTAATGATCATGTGCTTCTAGAGAATAGAACAAAAGTGACTGGAATAGCAGCGTAAAATCTTGTACGTTGAAGCGAATATACCCAATGCACGTTTTCGGGAATATGGATTGATTTCTTTGCATTTGCCCCTTCATTTTTTCAAGCGGATAAAATGTTTAATTGAAGCACCCCGGGTCCAAATATATGTAGTATATTGTAAATTTTTAATATTGCTTAAAATCTTAAAACGAATGAATGCCTCGTATTTTGCAGAAGAATAGGAAAATGCAAACAAATGCAAAGCGAATGCAAATGCGAATGCGAATGCGAATGCGAATACGAATACCAATACAAATGAGAGTATGAACTCAAATTTTAGGGTAAATACTAAAAATTTATTTCAAAGTATTGAGATATCGATAAATATATCGATATTTGTATGAAAATAAATTGATATATCAATGACAATACGGGCAAATTCATTTCTCTTAAATCAAATCAATGAAAATTATTGATAAGTTAATCGATAAATATGTTTATCGATAACATTTTCTACAATGCTTTTCTACACTAACCATTAAAAAGATCAATAAAAATATATGGATATTATAAAATAAATTTTGGACGGACTGAAATGAGGTTACATTCGAATCTTTCAGATGTTCCATATGTTTTGCGAACAAAATTTCTGGCGACTGTTATGGTTTAAGAAGTTCATTAAGCTTTTTATCTAAGTGAAATAAAGTACGGCAAGCTATGGCCACCGGGAGCTTAATCGTTTGGATGTCTATTTATGGAACGGGGGCCAATAGACGTTCTCATAAATCCCCTGATTATCTAAAAAAAAAGGAACTATTTGCTTAATGACGCTATGGACAAGAATTTTCTAAGAACTGTACTAATTTAAGTTCCCCGTTCGATAATATGATCGACATATGTACATATGTACATTAGGGTGCCCATCGAAAATGCTTTTTTTGGAAATTTCAAGACCCTACCCCCTAATTTTATTCGTTTTTATGAGAAATATTATTGCCTATTTTTATAGGTTTTTTAAAGGTCATTTAGAGGTCGCGACCTGTCGATTTAGATCAGAAAATAGAATTTATGAGTTTTTGAATGACAATTTTTCATTCGATTTCAAAAATTGAATATGATCTGAGAAGAACATATATATAAGCCTTTAAAACGGTGTATAATAATATATTTTCGGACTAGGCTTGTTGAGATTTTTTATCGGTTAAATTATTTCTCTAATTTTTTTTTTTTTGAATTTTGACCATCGATAATTTCTACAATTTCAAAATATGGAGTACTATCTAAAATTAAATCTAATTTCAAATAAACTGATACCTCATTTATGGCAATAAAAATTGTCGAATTTAGGCAAAATATGACAAAATCTCTTGCAAAATGTTTCTTTGTCCATTTCTTTCACAAAGATTCTTACTGTTTCCTATAAGTTGGCTTTAATTTACACGCTTTTTTCAGGGTTACTTTTCCTCTTCTTATTACCAGTGATCACTTTATATAGCCAACTTAGATTTTTGTATTCATTTAATTTTTATGTGCTAATAAAGCTCGACCTTAAACTAATTTTTGTATATCATGACTAATTAGTGCAGAAGCTACAAAAGGAAGTTTCCAGTATTTAGTGGTCGATATTTTTGATATGCTGGGCCTGTCTTTTTGCTCTATAGTATATAATTGCCGCTAGTTATGCGATGGGCATAATAAAATGTTAACCATCTGATCTAGTGTATGTGCTTTGTGAAGAAGCATGCAAAGGAAAAATAAAAAAACCAAGTCTATACAATTAAAAGTTGCGTCATGTGTACTAAGATACATACATATGTATGCTCCATGCATACATAATATAAACACATACACAGGTACATATAAATTGTGTATATGCTACTAATATTCGATAATCTAGCGCAATAATGTAATATAACGTTTTCCAACGAAGAAGTCAAGCACCAGTGCGTTGAGAATGCAAAAGTTTATTGAGAATATGCGAAGCAAATGTAAAAAAGTATTATGAAATAGAAGAAAATGCCATTAATTTATCAGCGTTCATAATTTTCTGGCGTTCTCCATGGGCTATAAAGAGGTACGAAACTTTTTCCACATATCTTTAATGAAAAATAAATTAATAATAATAATAATAGATTATATGTTAAGGCTTTTCCTACTCAAAATTAGTTCCACTTACATATATTAATTCGTAAATCGTTTGAAATTAAAAAAAAAAACTTGGTTTGTCGGTTTATGCATAGTAATTTCTTTATACCCCCTTCGCGTCTTACATATCGTATAAGTAACTAATTATATGAATCACTCCTACGCACCGCTTTAGAATACAAATGAGCTTTTACTGCCAACGCAAGTGGACAAGAAACTATAATCGGTTAGGAGTTCGAACGCATTAATTTAGATATGTATGTACGATTTAAATGGCAATTTGTGCTTAGTTTGGTTTTGGCATGAGTTAAAGATACTATTTACCAAATTTACTGCATTCATTAATGCATACTAAAACGAATTGTGGCTTCAGCATGACAAAGGCTTATTTATCCCCTTTGAATACATTTCAACTACTTTCCTATGATAATTTTCAAGAAAAGCTTTTAGGTGAAGTTTTGTGAATGGAGTAGCGGCAGGAGAGTTGAGAAGATCTATACTTACGGCTCCATCTACAAAAAATCTACAAATATAAGGGTTTCCTTTGCTTCCATCAAATTATTTTTACTCAGCCATTCACATAATCCTGCAAATTAGGGCTCACACGGTTTTCCCAATTTTTAGTGGCATTTGATCCAGACAAATCCTTCCAGTTCAATTTGATAGTAATTGAGGTTCAATTTGTGCACCAAGCGGGCAACATATACCTATATATTTTCAGGCTAGTAGGTATTTCCACCTGCGGTTAGCTATATTTTGCCAGTGCTGAGAAAAGCAGCTCTTAACATACATACGTAGCTCAGAGGTACACTAACCTGCCACTGCGATAACCAGCGCTAACTCGTCGGAAGTTTCGTTGCCATGAATGCTACTGTCCCCACCTGGGCATGCCCCTATACCAAAATTCATTTTTAAGAAAAGCGTAAAAATACACGCTTCGAGGCAGTGGGTGAAAAGTAGGCACAATAGTGCCATTTTTTGCACTTTCATTCAAAGTGGCACTTTCGGCACAATTCATTCAGTTTTGCCACAATCATAAATTTTAGTAGTTTAGCATAATATGCCAATATGTATATAACAGACAATATATAACTTAAAAATCACTTAAAAATTAAAATAAGGGGCATTAATTAATTTTATAGATTTTGATCAACGCGCAACACCCTCCACAAAAAAGTTCTAAAAAATCGAAGGTAATTTTTAGCGACTTGAAACTTGCACTTTGTTTTACTAAAATTTATTGCGCTACAAAATTGCATACTTGAGAATTTTCTAAATATTCTGAATAAATTTATTTTTTTATTACAATCTTTTTTAATATTTGTGAACTTCCTATAAAGTGTGAAACCTTCATTGATATGGTTTATGTTATAGAATGAACTATATTCTCATAAATAATTAATTTAAAAATTTTTTATGAAAATAATTGTGAATATTATAAAAGAACAAGGTGTACGCTAACATTTTAAGCTAACTGTAGGTATACATATGGGTAAACAGGTCTGAAAAGCTATATTTCAGCGTTTTCCTCCTTTTTAATTGGAATATTGTTATTTTACTATGACTTTACTGTAATAATTCAATGAATTAATAAACAATATATTATTTCAGTGTACCTTAAAAATACTATTTCTGAAAATACATATGTATATTGTTCTCCTTTTCGGCACTAATTTTTCAGTTCATTAGGCACATTTTTAAACTTGGAAATTCTATCACTCCTTTTCCTCTTTCAATTATGCTGAAGTGTATCGAACTTTTCATTAGTACTTTGAGTGTTAAAAGAATACAGGATACGTACATGCCCATATGTTCATTATTTTCATAGACGCACTTTTATTAAACTTTGTTTATTTTTAAGAATGTTTAATTAAAATACAGTTCATTCTCTAACGACGATTTTGTCATCGATCTTGTTGTTGGTTTTGTTATCGATATTTTTATAGATTTTTTCATCGTTTATTTATTGATTTTGTTATCGATTTTGTTATCAATTATTTATCGATTTTGTTATAGATATTTTTACCGATTTTGTTATCGATTATTTATCGATTTTGTTATGGATTTTGTTATCAATTATTTATGGATTTTGTTATCGATTTTTTTATCAATCTTGTTATCGATATTGTTAGATTATTTATCGATGTTGTTATCGATTATTTATCTATTTTGTTATCGATATTTTTATCGATTTTGTTATCGATAGTTTTATCGAAATTTTTTCGATTTTTGTTATCGATTATTTATCGACTTTGTTATCGATTTTCTAATCGATTTTGCTACCAATAGTATTATCAATTTTGCAATCGAAATTTTTAATTTTTTTAATTTTTAATTTTTATTTTTAAATTTTTTTTTAAAAGGAGAAAAAATATATCCTTGAGCAAAAGAAGATGTATGTATGTACATATGTATGTACATTGGTTATGAGATGATATGAGATATGTAACGGAGGTTTCACTTCTCCAGTGTGGCCCAGGCGCACTTACTTTTTTCCCCATATAACAAATAGAGAATGAACTAAGTGGCAAACAATATCACTTTGAAATGGGTCTGGTATTTACATATATAACCAATACTGAATACATCATTAGCTGCAGTCTTCAGGCAAAATTTTCAATCACACGAAGTTCTCTAACGGTGTAATCAATATTTTTACACATTCTGTGTATGGTCACTCGACTGCAGAATTTTCAAATACAATACATATGTATGTATGTAAAAACAAACGGAGTCATGGTATGTAAAAAGCTACTGCGCATTTATAATTCAATAAAAACAAAATTTATTTGGGAATGAGTAGAATGCGAATTTGATTAGCTAAGCGCTTCAAGCGATGGAAGCTTGGCTTACACTCATTAATTTTTTAACGTTTTTTGGGTGTGTTGCACTGACCGTTAAGAATGCCAAATTACTTTCTCGTTTGTGGCCAAATAAAGAAAATAACTTTGAATTTAAAGTGGAATTGGACGACGAAAAGAACTTAATTTCATAATAATTGGAATAAATTGCTTAAAAACTGTAAAGAAAAGCAAACAAAAAAAAAAGAAATTAGTTTCACAATAATTATAATAAAATGCCAAAACCTGCAAACAAAAGCACACAAAAAAAGAAATTTTACCGGTAACTAATTATGAACTAAAATCTAAGTAATAAAAAGTAGATAATAATTTACGAATTCGCTAATTAACAGGTGAACTGGAACTAAGTTCATTCCTCTCAAAATTACTAATTTTATTTGTTTGTTTGTTGAAAGTTCATTTTTTTGAAGAGTCTCGCGTAACCATGGGTAAGAGCGCAATTTGGCGCTAGCTCAATAACGCCAGCGCCACCTGTGGTGTCTGCGCCCAGCGCAATAGCGCAGTGTACTGAATTGAACACGGCGCCATCTGAGTGTCATCACAGTACCCATCGTCATACAGTGCAGTACACCATACAGTGGAATACAGGAATGTAGTAAATGCTACGATATTCTATCATTCTTGAGTAAAAGCTTTAAATTTGCGTTCTCAACACTCAAAAGCAAAAACAAAGTACGTGTAAATTTTCAAAGAGTTAAGGTGAATTGTGTGTGTGCCTCTTATGTTGCTTGGTGTTAATGGCGCTGGCGCTTTCCATTTACTGGTGTTGGCACGACAACTCCGGCAATGGTGTTAACGCGTCGCGCAGGGCAGTGTTACCCATGCCTAGGCTCGCGCCATTTGGTGTCCTTTTACTGTGTTTTTGGAAAGTTGTTTAAATTTGAGAAAACTTTGCAAAGAGCAGAAACTTAGAAGACACATTTCAATACATTTTCCGATTGAGCAAAAGCTTTAGAATAATTTTTCGCTTTTGTCACCAAGGTGTATTTTATAAATTAGGAAAACTTTCTTAAAAGTATATGCTACATAATACATAAGTAGGTCACGCATTAGAACAGATAGGAATGCTAATTCAATGCCTTTGTTTTGGCCATGAAGACTTTCTGATTAATTCCTTGAAGGAAATTTGGGGTTTTTAAGTCTTTCAGAATTTTACTATATTTAATTCCGACTTGAGTAGCCATAGATATATACAGATATATTTATATGCAAAACCTTTCACTTTCTGTATTTGGCCAATAAGCAACTATTGTTTTTTTTATCTATATATACAAAAAAAAAAATACATATAAGGCAAACAAGAAGTAATTCCATATGCACAAGTCCAAAACTAGATATGCCACTGACGCAACAAAAAACACCGTAAACCAAGATATCAAATACGCGGTATAATATCTATACACATATGTATATATAACACAACAAAAACAACTGATATACATATATAAGAAGAAACTGAAGCGTATTCACGTACGGACACGCATCAGAGCGTTTTTAGTTTAGTGACAACTCTTTTTTGGTCGTACAGTAAGACATATATTTAGTGCTGTGTAAGTTAGTATGTATACACTATACATTGGCATTGTAGAAACCAAATTGTAATAAAATAACATATCTGATTTTAAGAAAATTTTAATTCGAAATCATAACTACGGGGTTCAGGGGATCTACGTTGAAAAGAAATTAAAAAAAAATACATTATACTTAACAAATCCTCAGGCTGTTGTTATAACAGATTTTATTGGCAACGTTTTCAGCAGGTCACGCACTAGCAGACAACAGAATCACTGATTGTGGGTAAGATAGGTTTAGGTTAGGAGTTAGTCCCCAGTTGGAGACACATATGGCTACTATATAAGTGGTCCTTGGGGATATCATTCGATTTTAAATGGTAACCACTACCAAATCGATGAAACTACGCGATTCAACGCGAAATTACAGAGATGGTTAGTACTAATCCGCAAGTGTTTATCTGTATTGGTTTTTAAGTGTGAGCCAAGTTAATTTATTCTTATACACTTCATCATTATCCAGACAACTGCGGCAGTGACGCTTTCCATACTTTTGTCCAAAATTTGATTTCCATTCAACTTCCTGCCTAGCATCAGATCCAAGTACTTGACCCTGTCGGAAAGCTACAGGCGAACACGCCCTATTGAGAAAAAAATTTGGGTTGGAAATCTTGTACTACTCGCATCTATGATCTTAGCTAGTCAAATTATTCCAAGTCATCGATAGATTAAGCAATTTACTTTTCATTCACATCAGTGTGTATTATTTATTTATTATTTTAGATTTTTATCAATGTTGATTTTACTTTAGCTATGGTTTGCACAAAAAAAAATATAAAATCAAAGTTCAAAAATTGATATATTTAAAAGAAAAAAACGTCCTATTGAAAATTTCAGGATCTTTTAAGATCAGTTGGAGGTGTTGTGTAAAAAAGTGGACAAGAAATGTATGTGAGATTTTTAAAACGAGACCAGAACAAGCCATTAAAAAATTTAACTTTCAAAATCCTGGAATTTATGAAGTTTAGAATTTTGCATAACTTTCGAAAAAAAATTTAATTTCTCCCCATTGACGGAAAGTTCTGACCAAAACTCTTATAAATCAAAAATGGTCGATTTCAATCATTGACCAATTTGACATGGATTGGCCCAACTGTATTTAGCATTATCGAGAGTGTAATGTGTACCTTATTCACATTATTATCGAATGACTTATTCACATTATCATCTATGGAGTTATCGATTTTTTTTCTGCATATTTTTATTGATACTTATTTAGTTGAAAGGCAGGTAGGTATCGCTATCGACACATTTATCCATATCGTTATTTGCATTTATACATTGTACATGCATACTTATCGATATCATTCATATCCCTTTTAGTTCCACTGGAGTTTAGTAGGTGAAAGAGACGAGAGTTTATGACTAACGATTCCACGCATTAGCGATTATTGGGCATCTCGCCAGCGACAGAAAATATCATTTACTAGCGATTTTGTGTGTTACTTGTCGTTAGGCAATTCGCTAGCGTGTGATAATCGCCACTTTTGCAACAGGTGATCGCTAGCGATAGGCCATGCCACGCGTATCGCTCGATACGCTCCAATGGAATTGCTTGCCATGTTAAATTCGTTAGGCAAAGGAATTGGTATCGCAAACTTTTGTGACTAGTACCCATCCTGGTACTACTAACGATTTGACTGACTCGCCAGGAGTGAGTACTAGTTTTTATTACATCAAACACATTCTGGTTGATATCTTTAATAACTCAATTATAATGCAAGTGCATTTGGCACAAGTAATTGCCAATACAATTTTAAATTATGTAGAACTCACAAACCATTATTACTTGCTACCAATAGCTTTTGGTTTGCCGGGGCGTATGACTAACAAAAAGTGAAAATTGACAAGCTGATGTTATGAAATTATGTACAAATGTACTCGTATATTTGGCTCACTTCTAAAGCAGTCATATGCATAGTTGCGGTAAGCGACAACTTCGTACAACTCTTGTAATACATGCATACAGACGTACAACAACACGGCAACACATTCGCAAAAAATACAGGCGTATGTATGTATGTATGTGGGTACATTTATTTAGAAACCTGCATACAACAGTTGGCATCGCACGATATTCGATGTCCAGTAGTTTCACACTCTAATTTCCTACAACAATTCATTTAAGACTATCTGTTAAGAAAAACTAAATATGTACATATATATGTACATATGTATATCTACATATATACATTCATAAATGTACATACATAGGTATGTATATTTATGTGATACCATATGTTGCAAGTAAATCACAGAGCGTAGCAAAAATTTAAAAAACCTTTGAAAAGAAGTGAGATAGCATTGCGCATGCATACATACATATGCACGTGCATACATACATAACTATGTGTATCAAAAATAGTCATCATTAAAGGGAACGTTGGCAATGTATGGCAGTGTCGCATTTCATTGTTGCCTCATTAATTTTTGACCACACTTATATAGCCAGAAACAAATATCAAATGCGAATGTATAGCTATAAAGCGCAATTCTATTGAAGTACTCATAGTAAAAAATCGCCTGTATCGACAACAAACATCGTTATAAGCTGCCAGTGGACGTTTTCAAATGATCAAGGTCTGTAAGTGTGTACCTTTTGAATATACCTATGTATGTATGTATGAATGTAGTTCTATTTATGCGTAAATGCTACAACAAATGCTTTGCACAGCTATTTGAATGCCTTTTTTTTAATAGAATTTAAACTTTTACTTGTCAACTTGGAAAATTAATTGTTTTGGGTTTGTCATTCAGAATTTATAGCCTTGAATGGTTCTTAAAAAAAATAAATAAATAAAAAAAAAATGACTGCACGTTTGGATTTGGCATTTTTTTTTAATTTTAGCATTAATTAACCCTCGAAATTTCACGAGATTCACATTTTACAAGTTCCGAGTTTAGTTCATTGTATCCACATACATATGTATGCATATAAAATCATGGGATATATGCTTAAGGCAAATACTATTTTTTACTCAATAAAGTATAGCTCGGCTTCGAGTAGGCTATTACAGTGGCTCGACTAAATATGTATACTCAATTGCAGCCCTTGCGAGCCCGCTTGCGTGCCCTGGGAAAGATGGATAACCAACCTGAATTTTTGCTCATTTTTAATTGATAACACAGCCCAACAAAAATAGAGACAAATTTTAGTACGACAAATGTTAAAGCTGTTTTTGATAAACTTTTTGTGCTGATTATGAATCCAGGAGCATAAAATTTCCACCAGCTCCAGATTTTGAAGGAAAAAGAGGTCAAAGTGTCAAAAATTCGCTTTTTTTTGCAATATTTCAAAAGCTCTAGCAAAGAAACAAAAGGTGATAGAACCTTCCTGGCTTAAATTAAAGCTAGAACTCTTGAATACTATCTCTGAAAATACCATTCCTGCACCTTGACTTGATCGTCACTTAGCCATTTGTTATATACTTTTATTTGTCTTTATTTTATTTTAGAAAAAATGAGGAAGTTGTATCGAATTTTTTAACGTTGGTTGTGTGTACTACACCAAATGTACATTGAAGTCTTGTACAAAAATATATCTTTCCCATGATTCCAGAAAAGTATAAAAATAATAAAATAATTAAAACTATTCGCACCAATAGGTAACACTTTACAAGCTAGTATAGTTTTTGAATTTTGTACTTTTCAACTTTTAAAAATATTTCTGAAGTAAAGCTTTCTTAAATCTCTTTTTTTGATACCCACAATAAAATATTTCGTTTAACTTGTTAGTTGAATTGATTTTAACTCTTTGAATGGGCTGCCACTACCATAAAATATATTTTCGAAATCAATCGCCTCGTTTGGCATCTATTTACACAGTTTTGTAAAATTTGATTTAACGTATTAATTAATTGATTTTACGGTTTGAAAAAGGTGGTAGCTCTCTTAAAAAAATAGTTTAATCCGGCTTATATCCTGTTTGTGTGCCAAATTATATTGAAGGACGTCTAGCCGTTTTAGCGCAAAAGAGCAACAAATATATGCAGACACTTATTCACTCACAAACTTTCACATTTAAGGCGTTCACACACTTATGCAATTCCATCCTAACGAAACCGCACCGTTTTCGATGCTACAGAGTTTACTACATCGAAAATGCAAGTAGGCATACATCTATGCGATGCTGTCGCAACAACAAATGTCATTTTATAAACAAACAAGCAAAAATATTTTGTTTTGCAAAATACAAGATTCTTAGCTTTTCTGACAAAAGTTTTCGCATAAGAAATCCGTCACTTACCCAAATATTTAAATTTTCAATATTAGACCATACCACCTTCCAAACAAACAAACAAAGTTCGCCGTACAGCCCTAAGCCTTAAGTATTCTTGCAAGGAAATTTTTTTTTTCCTTTTTGCCTTTTTAAATTTTTTGATGATACCTACATACATTCGGCAATAAAAAGCTTCTTTTTAAATAGCTCTACTGGAACAATCGAAATACTTTCTTAGCAAAAAGTTTAATGATTTTTGTTGAGCTTTAATTTACTGGCATTAGGGTGGTACGTTAGGCTAATAAGAACTGAAATCTAGTGGGTAAGTCCTAGAATGAGGTACTTGGGGACAATGAACTTTGGAACAAGAACATCGATTTGTCATACTTAACGATCCGACTGTAAATGCCGAAGATAGGGCGAAAAATGTAAAAGGCAACACCTACTTTCGGCTATAAAAAAAACAAAATTTCGAAATTTTCTTGCAGTTTAATGTACATATATACAATGCAAATAAATTCCTACGTTTCCAAAGTAGCACGCGCCAATGCTAACGGTCAGCGCTAACAAAATTAATAAAAACCAACTACATCTATTTCTATCAATCAATTTCAGAATCAGCGAATGTTCAGTTTTTTTTTGTTGCAGCACTAATTTTGACAAAGCGATAACAAAAACAGCTCCCGCTGAGCGCATGCCAATCGCACTTTTGTTGCCGTTATTTATTCACTACCTTATTTGTTGTAAACTCGTACCACTCGCTGTTCGGGCCACTCATAGCGAATACTCCCTCGAGCTCTATGCTTACGAAAATCACAAAGTCAATGAAGTAACTGGGGTCTTAACGTTGGCCAAAACAAATATGAAAAAAAACTAGAAAAATATATGCTTTAAATAATCAGCACAAGTAAAGCTGGCAAAAGGCAGACGAACTTTACAATCAGATACATACATAAATACATACATACGTATATAGTTAGTGATTAATATGTATACAAAAAAAAAAGTAGCGCAGTCCGCAGATTACTCATCCGAGTGTGTAGCCAAATTGCATTATACAACACAAATTAAGTATCAAAACTATTTTTTAATTTTATAATTTCTTAACGAATATTTTATATACCATTTATAGTATAAATAGCATGTATAGTATGTTTTTTTTCAGCAACTTACGCTATGAGCGCTTGTATTTGAATTATAATTGCCGGCTTAGTAAGGGGGCGATGTGATTAAATCGATCAGCTTTATCGAATGTTTAGCGAATTTAAAACAAAATATGCATTTTAAAGAGATTGCTGTTGAAAAGATAAATATATATATATATATACCTACATATGTACATATGTACATACATACATACATATGCTTGGTTTTGTTAAGTTATTTTCTCAATTTTTTTCTGCAATTTTTTGCGCTGGCGCCACTTGCTTAACAATATTTCTATATACATATGTATGTATGTATGTATATGTGTACCTTATATGTATGTATGTATGTATGAAGGCATATTTAACAAACTAATAGTTGTTGTGCGCTCAAGTGTTGCCTTGAAAATCAAATAATCGAAAGAGGGTAAAGCAAAATATGTAGCAACAATCAATAAGGCATTTCAGTGAAGCGGAATACTTTTACTTTAATGGAGCTGCTGTTTGTGTTTTTGCTATTAATATTGTATGTAGTAAGTAATTTGGCGTACCTTGAGGTACGCAATACACAGATATCTAAACAAATATAGTAGCATCTGGTAGGAAATATTGATGTATATTGAATTAAAATTTTTATTTAAATGCAAACTGCCAAACTGAGTAGCTAATCGCTTAAAATATGCAATAAGCTCGAGTAATTAACCATTTCAATCAAAAAAGTGCTAAGTCAAGATAATTTGCTTTAACAAAATTGCGCAAGTATCTTTATCTGGAGAGGTATCTATATACGGCTAACTGCTTGTACATTTACATTCATTTTATGTATGCATGTAGCTATTTTGTTCTATCTGTCAACAGAGCTTTAAGGAAAGAACAAGCCCTTTGAATGAAATATACTGGTGGCAGAAATAATAGTCTTTTAATAAATTTTTAATATCTTTTTATAAAAGTCTAGCTAGCGATACAACAAACACCATATAAATTGGCATTTTAAACCAAAAAAAAAAAATTAAAAAAATTAATAAAATGTTAAAATTTTTGGTGAAAATTCGTTGAATTTGTATAATTATTGCACAAAGTTTGAACTGTGGATTTATGTATATGGTGTTTGTTATATAACTAACCAGACTTTATAAAAAAAAAAATATTAAACATTAAATAAACCAAAGAAATATAGCCAATACTGTTCAAAATAAGAAGAGTATATTTCTTCTGCCAACAGTGAATGTATGTATGTATGATACATGTGATAAG
This sequence comes from Rhagoletis zephyria, assembly GCF_001687245.7. NCBI lineage: Eukaryota > Metazoa > Arthropoda > Insecta > Diptera > Tephritidae > Rhagoletis > Rhagoletis zephyria. The sequence goes on along the minus strand of NW_016159832.1, from coordinate 12,176 downwards.
AATAGATGATAAACGCCAGCTAAAAACTTTGAACCTGGGCAGAAACGGGGCTGATACACAAATTGAAACAGGTTATTTTACATATGGATGCAGTTTGCTGTTTGCTTTGGCTTAACCAAAAATAAATTCGCACACAAAAAACGAAAGACTTAAGAAGCGAACTTGGTTTCACAGTTTTATTTATATGTACAAGAAATGTATGTATTCAAAGAAGTTATATGCTCATTTAAATTGCTTATTCGCTCTCTACTAAATCATCTACTAAAAAGCGTTCATATAAATTACTTTAAGTATTTGTAATTAATTTATAATCTAAGGCGAATATCGCTAAAAGGCGATCGTACACCAAATGATCGCAACTATTCATATACATACATATTTATGTATGCCTAAATACAGGCAACAATCGTAGCTAAATCTAACTTCTGTAGAAATATTTATACTGCTAGTCAATATAATACATTGCATACATTTAGGCTGCGAAAGTTGTTCTGCTAGTACTTTTTCTATTTGGAAGGCATTCCGTTTCGCTGTGTTGAGACTTGCGTATGTGTGTATAAATTTGCTTAGACATATACCGTCGGCGTTAAAAATATGCATACCCTCATGTTTTGTGCACTTTTCATCTAACGCAATGAACACAAAGTTTCTTTTATATAAAAGAAAATACGCAACCCATAGCGAAAAAAAACTCTTAAAAAATCAACGGTAAAAATATCGCTGGAAACTTCTTGTTATTTCTTCCTTTTTCTAGAGTTCTGTATGAAATAAATAAAAAATGGATTCTTGTATAGAAAATATAAATAAATAAACTCGTCAAAACTCAGAGTATGCAAATTTTTGACGCTGACCTTACCACTTTTGCATGGATTTGGAAAATGCCGATGCATCGCGAAGCAAAACTTCAATTTTTTTCGATGCATTGATGTTTTTTTGACTTCCCTAGCAAGCACTGATTTAATCATTTAGGTGATTTTATATTGAAAGACTATCTACTACTTTTTCATAAACTGGGTGTCAAATCTTGATATTCTTAATAAATACAGGGAAATATTGACACGAATGTTGTTCACGGTTTGTGAATGAAAATCAGCAATAGAAATTTCTGAGGAAGCGAAATCAAATGTTTTGAGATACGCTTCCGATTAGCAGCACCATTTCAAAAAAGTATTGAACCACTAAATCATATTTTGTTGCGCCTGACTTGGGATTCCTTTTATTTCGCACTGCTTGCGTGTCAAAAGTGCATGCATATGTATAATCAGCTAAACACATACGTATATATGTACACATGTGCATACATATACAGCAGTAAAGACACAAGCTTGCTTTTTTACTGCCCTACAGTAGCAACTAATTGAAATGTTATGGCCTTTAATTGGCGCAGCTAATTATTCAATTGCAATTGCCTGCATTACAAATGAATGTACAAATATGCAACGCTACAACATGAAAAAAAAAATAAATGATACGCATGTTTATGTAAATATACAATCATTTGTCACCCGCCACCAGCCAACAAGTCAGCAGTCAACAGCAATCAACAAATTCATAACTTATTTACTCGTAAGCCGCTTGTGGAGCACGTCTGCATTTACGCCACTTTATTTATGGGTATACATTTATACATACACACGTAGGTATGTATGTATGCAAGCAAGCAAGTTTTGCACGCTTTATCTATATTTAGCTCAGACACATATCCAAATTCATGTTTGTTGGATGAACTTTGATTTTCTTGGCTAGCATTACATGTGTTTGAATGCATTGGACTTAGTACTTAAATACAGTATGTAACTGTACAAATTTAAGCATGTATGTATGTATGTACATAGATGCATGTCTGCTCTTTACTTGACAGCTTTGAATTAATCGCAATCGCTTTTAATTGACTTCAATTAAAACTAGTTTGAGTTTATTTTCGCTTTTACAAAATCCGAAGTTCAGTTTCGTTCTTTACAGATTTACTAGCTGTAATTTTTTTTTACAATTGTCCTAGTATTAGGATTGCTGGAATTAAAAAGCTCGAAGTTTTCTATGAAAGTTTGTTGATTTTTTTTTTTAAATGTTGAAATATTTTGGTCCAACATTTTCACCAACAATTCACGTTCACGACCACTGTTTTTTGGAATAGTATTGCCCCTACCGTTACCAATACATAAGTAGCTCGAATATAAGCCAGATCGAATCATAACTAAAATTTTTAACAATAATTGATTCGTACATCTCTATACTACTATATGTTCGAGTACTCAACCATGAACACTTCCAGAGATGTGCAGTATGAAAAATTCGTTTTATTTGAGTAGAGTAGTGTACTTGAATACAATGAATACATCCAGAAATACGCAGTATGAAAAACTCGATCTGTATGAGAGGTGCCACGCCCCTTTTCCAATAACATCCATTTTTTTATGAGTATGCGATTAATTTCGTATGGGAGGTGCCACGCCCCCTTTAGCTCCAATTTTTCTACAAGCGTATGCGATTGATTTCATATATTTCCAAATATACACAAAAAATTTCATACAAATCGGTCAAGCCGTTTCGGAGCAGCTGACCACAAACATCGTGACATAAGATTTTATACGAATGCTGGCAACCCTATCAAATTTTTTTCAATATTAAATTTGTTATGCATTCTCAGTGAAATATAATTATTGCGTTTTTTTAATTAAATTTTTTTTTTTGATATTTCAGATATCTGGCATCACCGGTTTTTAAATTGTGTCCTTACAAACATTCTACAGATAAAAATAAACAAAATGAAATAAAATGAAAAAAACAAAGCAAATCCGTTGAGCCGTTCTTGAGTTATGCGATAACACACGAGCTACAATTCATTTTTATATATAAAAATTTTTTTCGAGTGGGAGCAACCCTATTAAATTTTTTTTTTATTAAATTTGTTTATAAATTCTCAGTAAAGTGCATTATTTCGGCGTATGTGAATTAAATTTTTTTTTTTTGATATTTGAAATATGTGGCAGCATCATATTTGGCAACACCGGTTTTTAAATTTTTTCTTTACAAACCTTCTACAGACAAAGAGAAACAAAATGAAATAAAAACAAAGCAAACCCGTTGAGCCGTTCTTGAGTTATGCGATAACACAAGAAAGCAAGCCATTTTCACATATGAAATTTTTTTTTCGTATGGTGGCAACCCTACCAAAATTGTTTTCTGAATTATTTTTTTTTTATACATTCTCAGTAAAAAAGCATAAGATAAAACAAAAAAAAAATAATAAAAAATTGTTTAAATATTTTGACCTAAAAAACCATTAAAAGACATCATTTCAAATATCAAAAACATCATGGGAAAAATTTTATAATCATAGGGAATTGCATAAATTTCAATTATTTCCTAAATATGGCAATCATTTTTCAGCATCCCAAATTTTTATTACTGCATTTTTGCATTAGTTATATTTCAAAATACGAAATTTTTCCTCACCATGCTATTGCCACGAAAGCCTGAGGCTAATTATTACTACTTTGCTGAGATTATTTCGAAATGACGTAAAAACTACCTTCACAATTTCCTATGGCAATGCAAAGCCGCCGCCATGAACATATAAATAAACAAATTATTGTGCAATTAAAATTGAAATATCAAACTACTTATAAACAATAAGCGAAAGAAGAATGACGCCAAACAAAAAATGCAAATGGCAAAAACAAAAAAACAAAAAAAATATTTTAAGTCAATAAAGATGACACTTAAGCAAACCCAAATACAAATGCATTTGTATATTTGTATGCAAGTATGTGTTGATGCATGTAAATTTATTTGAATGTAGGCAAGTAATGCGTTTATGTAAAACACAATCCCACATTTCCGTAGAATTTGAGATTTCGTGTATATAAATTGTAATGGAAACCATTACCGCAGAAACCACACCAACCACCCCTCAGAATCACTGGCAGGCAGGCGGCTATTAAAATCCCCACTGCCACCGCATAGCAACACATCCGCAAGATCGCGCACACACCAAGCCGCTGTCGTAGCCGCCCTCAGCCTCTGCCGCGGCTGCTTGCGCTGCATATGTATGTATGTACTCGTATCATCGCGTTTCGTGCGTCGCCAATATCGCATTTCAGCTAAACAATTCACGTCATTTCAATTATTTGCATTTTAACGGTGTTTATTTTTATATCTTTCCAAAACGGGTTTTTTTTTCTACGCTTTGTTTGAGCGTTTGTCTGAATTATTTTATCATTTTTATGTGCTACCAACGAACAGTGGTACAAAACTGGAATTTACTTTTATAAACATGTTTGAACCGATTTGATAAGCTTATTTTAGATGAAAGCTAATAAACTTTAGAAGACACTTGTTGAGCCCGATTTTCGAATTTTTATTTGTTAATATTAAATTGTTTTGTGCAGAGTGCAGAGAAAGTAGCAATTTTAAAGAAAATTTATTCGGGTGTTCTGTTAACAAATTTTACATAATAAAAAATAGTTTGAAAATGTTATAGGAATCCTTTAAATCGAAAACATATAATTGGAAAATTTAAGTTTCAATTTTTTTCCGAACTTTTAGAAAAAATGTAGCTAAGAATTTCATAGGCCAATAAGTTTTAGTGCCATAAAGTGCAAATTTTAAGTAGCTACGAATTAGCATTGACTTTTGATACATTTTTTTGCTGGCTTTACCAGCAAGCTTTATGTATGCATTTAGAAAAAAATGCTTAGCACCGCCAATAAAATATATACATATTTTAAAAATCAAAACGAGTTCTTAGCCACTCGAAACTTTCGCTTTATTAAACTACTAAATATTAGTAAGCCTAAAAACTGCCTAACTAAAACTTTTCTAATAATAAAAAAAAAAATATTTTGGTAAACAAATTTTTATAACATTTCCAATTTTTTTGGGAATTTTTTTTTTTACTTGGAAAACCCCTACAATTATTTTCAACTTGTCTTTTAGCACTTTACACTTAATAACAAAACAAATAAAAATTCAAAATCGGTATCAACAATTATCTTCTAAAGTTTATTAGCTTTCATCTGAACTACATAACTGTGCAACGCTATCATTTGCGTGTGCTCACAGCATTTGATTTACTATCGCGCACACTGTACCGCGCGTGTGCATCTGCATTTATTCACGCTTCCTCTCTGTATGCTATATCTATGAGCTATGAAATCGTAAACGCTTATGTAAGCGCCTAGGCTGGCGTGATGATTAGCAATGCACTTGACTGCTATCGGCCACCCGCGCCATTTTAGCGAGAATTCGAGCTTTTTGTTAATTTTTTTTTTGGCGCTCAATTGATTTGCTCACATTTGCATCGACGGTATTGATTATATCGCCTACCAACACATATGTGCATAAATATGTTTGAGTAAACTAGAAACTTTCGGACACGAAAGAACGAAGAACATGGAGCTTTATGAGGTTCTCTGAGCCAAACACGAGATTTACATATTACGGGGGAACGAATGGGCACAGAACTATTGCCACAAGTTCTAGTGAGATGCTGTAAGACCCGTAACTCCAATCGAACATCTGCTATACCCAACAATGCGTTTCAGGGACGATTTGGACAGTTTGATTGAGAGAGTTGTTTTTAATCGCCAAATATCGAGACAATTTTGGGGGGCATGTAAAGATAGGTCTGATCAAATGTTCTTTCTCTAAGCTTCTCTCTAAAAATTTGGGCATAATAATCGTAAATATGGGAATATTTTAAAATATCTTAACTGAACTGTTTTGGTACGTACATAACGGCATAGGAAGTGGAAAACATGGGACGGTTAATAGGTCCATACACTGTGAGATATTAACAGGGTAATTTTGAAAAAATCAACTCACCGCAGTCTTTCGAAAGACAAAAGTCAATTCTGGCAACTATCTTGGAAGTTCTTTTCTGCCTTTTGAAAGACTATTTGAAAGATCTGCCAATGAGAGGGACTTAGGGCCAATTTCACAGTACGCATTTAACCCAGAATCGGCAGTTAACTAGAGATTTGCAGTATAAAAATCTGTAGTTAACTGCCGATTCCGAGTTAACTATGCACTGTGAAATTGACTCTTAGCGTTATTCTGTTTGTCTTTTAGCAATAAGTTTTCAAAAAATTAAATACAAATAAACCTATAAAATTTGAAAGCTAACAGAAAATTAAACTAAAAAATAAAAAATTTAAAAAAGTAAGATAGTTCTAAAAAGTAAATGATATGTTAAAAAATATTTTTCTTTTGAAAATGATATCTAAAGTTACTAAAAATTAAATAAACTTAAAAAAATATTTTCTTAAAATAAAATAAGCCAAAAATTAAAAGAAATTTTAATTAAAACCAAGTAAAAATAAAGTAAGTTCCTACATAATGACTGAAATAAATAATAGAAATAAAAAAAAAAAAAAACATTTTCTTATCTCCTTATAAAAAATATATAGGTATAGATATATATAAAAATTAAATGAAATTAAAAAAAAATTTTCGTTTTAAAATAAAATAAACTAAAAATTAAAAGAAATTTTAATTACAAAAAGAAAAAATAAAATAAGTTCGTCAATATTAAACTTACTTTAAATAAAAATTCTTTTTAAAACAATAAAATCTAATAACTAAATTACAAAAGCAAAAAAAACCTGTTTAAAAAAATTAAATGAAATTAAAAAATTTATGTATTTTTTTTAACAATAAAACTAAAAATTAAAAGAAAATTTAGTTAAAAAAGCTAAAATAAACGCAAAAAAAATCCGCCCGCCGAGAAACTTGAACCTCAGACCTCTCGAATGGCACGGCAGTGTTTTGCTCACATATTTATTCACTATAACGTACACAAAATACTTAGGAGTATGTAGAATACGTTGGAAAAGCGTCGATCACTAAGTGGGCCTTAAAGTAAGATGCAAAAAAATATAAACATTGGTCAACTTCACTCACCTGCTGATTGGAATCATCGTCCGTCACCGGCAGCAACTTCACCGTACTGCCATTGGTCATATTAAAGCTGCCACTGCTCGAAAGATTCTTCGTGTGCGGTGTGGATGCCACAACAGTGTTGGAATAATGAAAATCACTACTGCTAGCCACCTCATGACTATGATAATCGGATATTATATCGTTTAGTGTATTGTTGCTACCGCTGATGGTAGTAGCACCACTAGTGCTGATGCGTCCCGAAGCGGCAGTTGTGCGACCGCTTAATGTGCCATTACCATTACCCATATGACCACCACCACCACCGCCACTTGTACTCCTAATTGTGCCACTGCCACCGCCGCCACCACCTGTGCCAGTTATGGCTGTCATTGTGGAAACTGTAGAGATATAACTGCGCGTTGTTTGTGGTGATGGAGTTATAGTCACAGCGCTTCTACCATCATGCTCACCATGCATCACAGTCGCATCATCAGCATCAGCATCACCAAATCGACGCATATTCACCCAAGATAAACGATTGCGCTGTTTACGTTCCATTGTTGCTGGATTACTATCCGACTGTGTAACGCTGCTGATAGCCGTTACAGGGCCATTGTGGCTGGACGTTGCGTCTGCGCCAATCACATAAATGCTGGTCGCATTCGAATCAGTACGCAACCGCATGGCTTCTGATGGCGGCGGTGGTGGTGGTGTTGCTGGTGTTGCTGGTAAGACTATATTGTGAACGCCGCTAATATGTCGACGTGTATTATTCATTACCATTGGCATTGCTTGTTGACGTTGCTGCTGTTGCTGTAACTTTAAATGTTCGTCGAGTGCTTCGTCACTGGATCTGCTGCGATATGTTGTTGCTATCTGCATATTTAGCTGCTTGTGCCGCACCAGCCGCAACACTGCAGAATATTTCACACTACTCTGTGGCAAAATGTGCAAAATACGCAGTGGGTGACTGAACTGAACTGGACTGGACTGGATTGCTGCGCCGCTGATGGACACAAAGAGATAACTGTTGTATGGATTCCTTATACTTCAACTCAACACAGCTGAAATGAAAGAGAAGATTGAGAATGCTATGAGTGCGGGGCATTTTGTTGTGATTTGCTTGAGATGTGATGAGTCCCTTAAAGAATCACAAGAATAAACAAGTGATTCATTGAATTCGGAGGAAGTAAAGCATGCGTGTATCGGTTATTTTTGCTTGTTCTTTTTTTTTTGTTTTTAATTCACATTAGTATGCAGCCTCACAAACCGTTTTGCCTTGCCACACTTGCACTCAAAGACAAAGCTATAACCAGTTATTTGCTTCGTGCTTTTTCCCCATCTGTTTTCAATGCGGATTTTTGCACAAATCGCATTTGAGCGCGTGTATATAAACACTTATACACATATGTACATATGCATGTTTATATGTCTATCTCCACACCAAAGACAAAAAGCTTGTTTGATTAGTTCGCAAATGGCTGTGATTAGCGCTTAGCACGCCGATGCTGTGGCGTTGATGATAATTAATTTCATTTGGCTCCCTGCTCTGTGCCAACATAACATAATCAACAAAGTTAATGATTCACACATTTGTATGTTTTCCTTTGAAAATGCTGTTTTTTTTCTACTTCTGCTCACCCATTAAAGCTGCTTATCTGTTAAAGCTGCATATGGAATTCCAAATGTCAACAGCAGTGACGGAAAGTACTCGGAGAATGGCACCATCACTTTTGCTATCGTTTCGTTTATCTTTTATTTATCTTTTGATATGACAACATGACTTTTATTAAGATACAGATTGCTCGGAAGAATATAATTGAGCATTAGGGTGGACCAAATAAAGGAAAGTCGGAATTTTAAAGCGTTGGCCCCCCTATTTATATATGTTTATTTATGTATGTTAAACAAGAGCATGTACTTTAAAGAAAGATAACTAAATATCTAAACATTAGAGTGGTACAGAAAAGCATTTGAAAAAAGCAAAGTGCGAATTTAAATGCTCGCATCCCTTAGTATTGTCCAATATCCAAAAATATACCCACTTTTTTTGTCTTTGAAATCACAAAAAAAAAAATATTTGGAAGTCACTCAAAGTGCTCAAAGTTTCACATGTATTTTATATGAAAAAAACAAACAGTTTTGCGTAGAAATAATAAAGAATCCTTAAAACTCTTCAAGAAAGAAAGAGACTCAAATTTTTAGTATTAACTTTTTTATTGGTACCCCAAAACCCCAAAAACTTCGAACGCTTTGAGCGACCTCTAAATATTTTGTATTCAAAAAAAACACATGGTATAATTTTTTCAATCTAGAACCATCCTAGATGGTGAGAGCATTAAAATTCCGACTTTAACTTTCTCAAATTCACTTTATTGGGCCACCCTAATGCACACGTACGTGCCTATATGAATACAAATATTTATTTACATATCTTTCTGTACAACACAGGCACTTGTTTAACATAAATATACATATGTATGTAAATATGCGCTTGAATAAAATGCAGAGGCATTGTCACAACAGCTTAGTGGCGAGAGTGGCCATTGGAAGACGGTGCCTTTGAATGCTTGAATTAAATGGCTTTCAGAAGCATTTATGACTATTAAAAGATAAATATAGTATAATGATAAGCTAAGTGATGCGTTTTCACTTTATAATGATGACGGAATCTAGGCTCATAATAAAAGCATTTCATACTTTCTTCGACGACTTTTTAATCTCATTATTAAAAGGTTCTTTCACTTCAAAAAAGCAAGAGTATATTTTAGAAAATAGTTCTGTGAGTGTACACACTAACTATACGTACATACACATATAATAATAATAGCAGTATCCGGTCATGCCTTGATGCGGATCAGTCAGGCTTATATAGTCATAATTCATTTGATCACAAATCAATGCAAAATTTAATCGAATTAAAATACATATTTGCATCACAATTGTGAACTCCAAATAAAGAAATAGAAATCGTGATACTGCCTATTGTTATTTCCTAAATTTTTTGCCGATTAGTTTCTTTTTTTATTTGTTCAAATGAAGGAATTAAATATATAGATTTAGCGCAAGAAAGCATAATTTCGATTTCACATGGTATTAGTTTCTATACCATTCTGTATGGGAGTAGAAGCCAAGGTTGAAGTCAATATTGGCGACCCTATTTTAGGTTATGTTAGGTTAAGGTGGTGGTTGCCACTGGACAAAGGATGCACTTAGAGTATAAGCATTGGTCCTATGTAAAACTGTAGGCGTATGTGCTTGAATCGCAGTCAGCAAAAGCTGTGCAAGTTAAACGGAAGTGATGAGATGATTATATGGAGTTGCCACAATGAGGCTACGGTGGGATATTTAGTCTCACTGCGTGAATCCCAAGAGTACTTCACAATTAGTCAAAATTACTTCTACTCTATCATTTGTCGGTCAGACAGGCTTAAGTTCTACATTCTGAAGCACTCATATATGTAAGTCCGTCAAGGCCTACCTACAGTTCATCGTATTTTTTATTTTACTTGTACATTTCTCTGATGATTGATTCATGTCCTAAGAATCTTGTTTCCTTACAAGCCTAAATCTCTGAGTTTTACAGCAAAGTTCAAGTGTCTGGTAGCCGACATGGCTTTCTATTCTTTTTGAGATTGATAAGGATGAGTATAGAACGAGATATAAATACGTGGTTAGATGACGTTGAGGTCCAGTGATGGAATTTAGACCTGTGATTGATTAATTAAATTTTTAAGTAGAAAAAGGTCTCTTTTCGGGATTAGCATTTAGTAAGGCCTGTAATTGTATACGACCCGGTAAGTATATCCACTGAAATGACTTTGCATTTCCCCAGCCATGGCAGCTCTCCAGATATATAGACAACTCTCTGGTTAGACTTGTCCACCATCTGCTCTGCCCGCAGGACGCTAAGACCAGCTACGACTGGGTTATTTCTTTTTACAGCCTAGTGGATATCACCAGCTCTTTTTAACCTTTTAACTAATTAGATGATACCAACTGAATTTTCAAAAATTTGGCAAGATAGTCGCGGAGTAGTTTCATACAGTAAGCTGATCTGGTATGACAGACATTGGCACACACTACGGAAACCGCAAAGGTACTTGCAAAAAAAAAGATAGTTATATCAAAAGTACTCTTTCCGAGTATAGTACACCGAATATATTCTATGATGTTGCATCTATGCCGCTTGATCTAATTTCTTTAGAGGTCACCGTTTATTGCGACCGTAAGACTTAAGGTAGCCTTCTTGATGGATCGAGATAACATTAGGACTTTCCAGTTATACCAGATATGTTGGCGGCACTCTCGTCACCTATTATTTTTGACTATTCTTTACAACGCCATCCACTTTCGATAAGAAATACAAAGCTGTTTTGCCAACACGACAAGATCTCAGCATATGACTACCTACAAGGTCGGGGGAGTAGCCAAAAAAAATGTACTTCGGGAAAAGGGCACGGTCGGTATACTAATAGCTATAGTACAGAGTTTTTTAGACATTAAACCTATCTAGTCGCCAATTTACGTTGAAACAGTTCCTATTCAGTGTAACCTTCAGCATTACCAGGATCTTCTTATTATCAGCAACGCACTTCGTTCCTCTTAAGTATAAACTCTCACGGGTCACTTGCTCCCCTTTGGCTTATATGTCATAATCTTCCTCATAGCGTTCTGTTAGATTTAAATGTTTGAATATTAAACTTACTCAAAAAAGAATTTAAAGTTGATTATGCAAAGACTTAAGAAACGAAATTTTCTTGCACAGAAAATGAAAAATTCTTCCATAAATGAACAGATCACCCTAATGATAAATAATCTGGAAGTTGAAATGAATAGAACTTATAGGCTTAGAATAGACTTCTAATAAGTATGGATTTGAGGACAAGAAATACGATTATGATAATGGCTATTTTTTATGTAATCTCTCATATAAAAAATACTTCAAAGCTTCAACAAAGCGCCGATTTCCATTATTTCCATTGTTGTATGGAAATCATTTTCATTAAGAAAGAATTGCACTAAGCGTAGAGCAAAGATGCTTGAAAACACCTCATAAAACCGAGAGTTTCATTTTAAATTAGTTCGATCCGTCCGGTGCGTCTTTGTTATCTTTATTATCTGAGTCATGCACTTTTAAACATATGTATGTATGTATATTTATACTAAATTAATTAAATATTTTTAACTAAACAAATAATTCCCACGAATTGTGTGTAATCACAGTGTATGGCTTATCAACTTCTTATTACATGTACAAGAGTAAACATTTAAATAAACGCAGTGCAAGAAAT
>NW_016159831.1:75668-75813 GCF_001687245.7 Rhagoletis zephyria | reverse complement strand
TGTTCGGTTCGAAATGTGTTTCGCAAACCCAATTGCTGCGAACGGCGACCTTCTCTCTCTCCTCTTTGACACCATGTCTGAAATCCCACGTGATCTGTCAAATACTAATGCATGAAAATCCTAACCTCAAAAAAATCACCCGTTA
>NW_016159831.1:71062-75617 GCF_001687245.7 Rhagoletis zephyria | reverse complement strand
TTATATGTATGTACAAATTTGTTATTATTCTAGCAAAGGACTCAAGAGCGTATTTTTGATGATTTTCGTGCGATGATAGACGCCGATCCAACAGAATTTAATGTTCTAAATCACGGCGATTTTTGGGCTAACAATATTATGTTCCAGTACGATGCTTTTGGCAAAATTAAGGAAACATACTTCGTAGACTTTCAGTGCTCGCGATATGGCTCACCGGTGCATGATCTCTACAATTTGTTGCTCTCTTCAACACAATACGAAATCAAGTTGAAACATTTTGATTATTTCATTAAGTATTATCACGACCAGCTGATTGAGTGCTTGAAATTGCTAAGATATCCGAAGAAGTTGCCTGCCTTGAAGGATATTCACATAGCGCTGTACAAATATGGTGTATGGGGTGAGTATGGAAAGGAAACGAAAATTTTGTTAAAATATTTAGAAAAATTGTGTAATCGTAAAATTTTTCATCTAACGAAAAATTTGTGTTTAATAAAATTTTAACATAATTTTTGATTGACTTAACTATTGACTAGTAATCATCAACCGATCGCATCAACTTATTTAGCGACTTGAACGTATTAAATAAACATTGACTTATCTCCCAGGTTTAGCCGCTGCTTCCGGTCATATGGCTATTGTGTTGCTCGATCCAACCGAATCGGCCAATATTGAAAATTTACTTGGCAATACTCCAGATGCCGTGGAATTCAAAAAGCTAATGTATACAAATAAGCGATATCGGAAACATGCTGAAGCCGTTTTGCCATGGCTTCATAATCGTGGCGCTTTTGAAATGTAAAACAAAAACAAAAACAAAATGCAGCGTTGTGATAACAGAATTATTGATATATTTTCTATGAACAAATAGGTGCAAACAAACATGCATGTGCATATACACTGAGGGAAAAAAATATTAAAATCAAATACAAACGTAATTGATCTTACTATAAATGTCAACGAAAGTACTGTATATTGGTAAATATTCAATTCAATTACGCACATATTAAAATTACCGCGTTCGTACTGAAAAAGCATCCGTGAAGTGAATAATCAAGACAAAAACTAAAAAAAAAAATTTATTTGTATGTGTTGCCTGTAGTGGAACTCGAACCCGACCATCTCCGGATATCAAGAACTTGTGGCAAGCATCTCTGCGCACTCAGCTACACCCAGACATATAATTTTTCTTTCAAATGTTGAATATCCATCAACACCACAGCACGCGATTTGTACGGATAAACATGTATGTGTTATGTATGTATGTGTGTGTTGTCACGGCTCTCAGAGCGGCGTTCTGCATTCTTGGGGTGCGTATGTACACTTACATCAAGAATGATTGAATATTTCTTAATTTCTATTTCTCTCAATCGTGCACTTAAATATACATACTCAGATGTGAACAGTCAAATACGTGCATAAATTTTTGTATGAAAATATTATTTTTAAATACGAACATTTTTAAACGATAATCAAATATAAAGTATTCATTTTTACTATGTATTATTTCCCTCAGTGTATTTTATCAGCATAGATGCGGCAATATCTAATAAGACGCAATATTTTTATGTATACTACATTCATATATATTATTTGTAATTTATCTAAGTAATCAAACAAAGCGTACATATATCATATAATAAACAAGCTTTGACTCAATTGAAGGTTATTTTATTTAATCTAAGTGGAATTTCGTCATATTTTTAGGTACAGTATATTTTGCTTTGCTGCCTTTATGCCTAAGTGCACATTTAAGATACCTACCCAAAAATGCGCATCAGAGGCATTATTTTTAACATTTATAAAGAAACTGCTCCGATAGATGCATTCAACATACCTGCACATTGGCGACACCTGCCTTTGTGCGACTAGTATCAATTATCAATGAAAGTATTACGTTTACCTGCACGGGCCCTCCAATTACCTAATTTTACAAGCTTTTATTTATTTTGCTCACCTCGCAGAACAATGAAAATGGCTATTAATTTATGTAGTTATATAGATATACCTGGATACCTTCCTCATTGAAGTAGTAAAGAAAATTCGCTTAAGTGCCTTTTTTCGGTGAAGTGCACAAGTTTTTCGTGCAAAGAAGGATGTGCAGCTAAGCAAAATATACTGTATGTCTTTGTACATGTATATGCGTGACAGTAAAAACCCGATATGCCTCAGTACAAATGGTAGCTAAACTAATTATTAAGCTGGCGACCCCACTCATAAGAGATTGAAGCTTCTTGAACTCCTCCAATTTTGTATTCGTTTTTATTTTAAGCATAATTTTATTTAAAGCGATATCTTCATTATTATTTATAGGATACAAGTGTATACATAGATAGAGGAATTACATTTATAAAAAATCATATTTAAACATTAGAGGTATGAAAGATATACCTTATATAGCACCAATCTAAGTGATTTTCACTGCTGTGTGATCGGTATGTAAACCGGTAACACAATGTAATGGGTTTAGCTTCCTACATTAAGGAAATATATCGCAAAAACTGGTATAGGAACAATCAGTGGTATAAGAGATAAAGCATAGATTTTGACGATTTTCTCAGTAGACTTTGTATTATTATTTATACAATAGCTTACGAAACTAATCGGTTGTAGCTGTCCAAATAAATTAGTTTTACATTAAAATACCATATCTGAACAATCAGTTGTATGGAGGCAATATATAAGTTATAAATAGTGACCCGATCTTTGTTAATTTCACTGTAAACTATATGTTGATAATGAGTGAAAATGGTGAGAATTTTCATGTGTAGCTGCATAAATGGAGAAGTTATGGCAAACAATCTCATATCTGAATAATCAGTTGTATGGAGGCTATAGGTTATAGCGACCCGATCTTCGCCATTTTCATTGAAAGTATTCTTTTGATAATGAGTGACAACAGTGCAAAATTTCATGTTCTTAGCTGCATAAATGGAGAAGTTATAACGAAAAATCTCATATCTGAACAATCATTTGTATGGGAGCTATATGTTATAGAGGTCCGATTCTTGCGGTTCCGACAAGTGATTAATACAATATAAAAATACACCCACCTACCAAATTTCATCCGGATATCTCGAAAACTGAGAGACTAGATAGCATACAAACAGACGGACAGACAGACAGACAGACAGACAGTCAGACGGACAGACGGACATGGCTAAATCGACGCAGCTCGACGTTCCGATCATTTAAGTATACATTTTAATGGGTCTATCTTTTCTTATTCTGGTACTTACAAAGATCGGACCAAAGTTATAATACCATTTCATGCTCATGAAAGGTATAAAAAAACTGTATAGGGTTGGTCGAATGAATGGCCGCCCTAGTCACCAGTTCCGAGGCTATTCGATTTCTGAGTATGAGGCCTTATGTTGGGCAAAAGGGGGAGTATAAAGGACTCAAAATAGAGAAAATTTGCCAATGATTACAGAAGATATGGAATAAATTAACCGACGAAGACTTGCGTGCCGCTACCGCTTTTCTCTCAAAGTGTTTACTGCTGGTAAACCCAAATAAAGCTTAAAATTTAAAAACTAATTAAAAACTAATTAAATTAAAATCTGTGGAAAATTTTTTCACAAAATCTATAAAGGACCCTTTTATTTTTTCAACAAAACCTGGGTAACAGTTATTCGTCGCCACTCTGTATATGTTAGTCAGCTTTGCGAGCATAAACCACGAGAACAGACCTGATAGCAGCTCGCCCCCCACTTGTTCCGAAAAAAAACTTAAACAGTGTCAGCCTTTGGAACTTAATATTGCTTGAAGAAACCGTTTGGCGATGATTACGAGTTTAAATTAGTAGTTTTCAACATACGTCATATTTATGAGACTTACATTTTTTAAATCTTGTTGGCGACCCTTAAAAGTTTTTTAAAAATTTTAAAATTTTCATGGAAGTCTTTATTTAGTACATAGAACAAAATTTATATTTTTAAAGACTACCCTAGTCCATATTTACATATGTATGTATGGGTACTGTGTCAGAATTTCAAAATAAATTTCAATGACTCAAATTCTATTTCAAAATGCATTCAAGCTAATTTGTTTTAGAACTTTTACAGCTGGTTTCACCAGAAATTTAAATAGAAAATGATTTTTTATTTTGTCAATTTCCATATAAAATTACAAAAATTGAAATCATTTTTCACTTATTTTGCTTTCGTGAAATTGGCTGTTATGAATAAATATAATCGATTGTGAATTGATAAGGCTAGGATAAGATCGTTTATGATAACAAAAAATTTTATAGATGATAAATGCCAAAATTTGTTAGGTCATTGACAAACCACCTTCCACCAGTTAAATTTGCCGTAGCGTGTGTTATTCAGCTAAAAAGTCGTATGACTTAGATTAGAAATAAAAGCATTTAGAAAGCTCTGGTGATTCAATTAGAATGACAACGCGTTTTCGGGCGGAGGTTTTTGCTTATCTAATAGCCTTCCCGTTTTGATTGGAAAATGAACGCGCTGCAGTGAATTTTTACCGTACCTGTACGCTAAGCTAAAGGGATGCCTTTGTTTCCTCAAATGTATTCAGAATAAGACAAGTC
>NW_016159831.1:25326-61070 GCF_001687245.7 Rhagoletis zephyria | reverse complement strand
AAAAAGATTAATTTTTAACGAGTGACCTTTGTTAAAACTTTCACAGAGGCACAATGGAGAGCAGCGTTTGGGAAGAGAAAACATATAATCCACGCTTGACGAAGACAAGGGAGCAATTTATTGATATCATGAACAATTTGAATTTGCCTTATCCTAAGAAGATTGGTAATTTGATTTGAGTTTTTTTGTGTTTATTTGGAAATTAAAATTTTTCTTTACTATTACAGATGTTTCGCTACCGGCTAATCGCGAATGTGGTGTCCATGATATTCCAGATAAATAATGTTGATTGGCTTTTGTTTTGCGAAAAAAAAATTCAAAATAAAGTGCTGCTCAAATGTGGTTTCAAATGGCATAGAAAGCACCCAAACTACCGAGTCATGGAGGGCTAAAGTATTTTGAAGGCTACTGCTGTTAGCTGTACAGCAAATTCTTTTTAAACGTTTCCTAAATATATAGAATTAATCAAAAGACATTGTAAAAAAAAGAGTTTTATAATAAAAAGTGAAATAAAATATTTCCACAAATGCTATCGCTAATTTAGTTGGTCACGTCTATGTGCACTCGTCTATATTTATGTATAATTATAAGAGGGCCTCACAATGTATCATAATTAATCGATTGGTGAAAACAATATTTAAATATACTTGTACTTTAGAATTAATTTTGTTTCCCATATCTTTCGTTTTATGCCCACATTGTATGATTTTATCTTCCGAAAATGTTTAATTAATTTTTGATTATAAATAGTTTGGGTTATGTTAGGTTTAGGTGGTTGCACAACGATGCCCTTGGGCTATAAGTTTAAGTCCTTGCGACACCAATACGAATCGTAACTCCTAAGCTATAAAGAAAAAGGCAAATTTCAGCACCGAATAGCTTAATTGGAGAGTGTAAGCCAAGCTATTTATACTTCAGTCTCTCAAAATGTGAGGTGCTGAGGTTATATTTAGCCTCGCCGCGTAAACACCTATCGGTCATTTGTCTTAGCCTGTGGTGTCTACATCCATTTGAATTGAGAGTTGCAGATGTTTGAGCCCAACTAGACTCCTTGACTGGCTCCCCTTCTTCGCTGACACGTCCGTCCATCCTTCCAAGAGTAGTCCATTTGCATTCAAAGCTTCTCCCATTCCCTCTTTTCTCGGTGAAACCCATTGGAAGGTGATTTTCTTTATCAACTCATCCTCAAAGCAGTTCACTCCAAGATCACCACTTCCGGTTACCTATATAAGTTTGACCAGGAAAAAATCAAAGGCACCTGAAACAGAGCTTAAGCATTCCCTTACTAGCTTAGAGGGCACACAGCACAACGGCCACACTCACATCAACTGCTTCCTTAATTCTATCTACGACACTGCTCCCTTCAAAAGACCTCGTTCAAGCTTCACCGCATACGTGTGGAAGTTCGCATGGAGGAAATATGTATAAAAAAGAACTCATTGATGATAGTCTGTCTGTGAGGTGATCGTTGTCATAAAATCGAAGACTCCAAGAATACTAAATGGTCCAAATCCTCAGTCACTTAGGCACGCAGTGGCCCAAAATCTGACCGCTGCCCTTCATTTCAATTTTCAGGGTGGAAGTGGTCCCAAAAGCCCCACTGTTCCTAATAAGGGCGGCCAGTTGTACCCGCTCCAGCTTTCTGACTGGCGTGTATTCCACCAGACGTGAACTCCATGAAGCTATGGGCTTAACTATGATTTCATAGAGACAGGAAATAAGTAGCCCTATATCTTACAAATTCTCCATCTGAAGCAGTAGAGAGCAATAATTTACTCCCTCCTCAACTGAGGAGTTTTACTAGTTTTAGTCCGCTGAATACGGGACTAGACCTATTACCAAACCAAAGTCATAAAAACCCTTTTTAAAAATAGCGCTTTTTCCGAAAAATTGTTTAGTTATATAAATTACATAATCTGCTATTCTTATCTAAATTCATTACCTTACATTTTACCCTTACAGACCATTCTGAACCCACGTTCCAACAGATGCAACGCACACAAAGATAATAAAAATGTCGAAACGAAAATTTCCGAAACCAAAACAAATCTTATTAACAACGCACAGACACAATGCGCAACGACTGGACGTCGACGAAAACTCTCCTCGTTGGGTGGTACGCTCTCCGCGCGATCCTGTCGCAGTGAAACGAAGGAACTGCGCTCGGCGCTGCAAGATCGCGAAGCGGTCATACAAAATCTACGCATACAGTTGTGCTTAGGCAAATTGCCACGCCCAACAGGACCACCACTGGACGAGAGCGAGAAACCCGCGGCAGAACAAAAGCTGCAGAGACTAAAAGCCGAAGCGGAGAACAAGAGAATTAAAATCAAGAACTTGAAAACTGCGCTGGAGAAACTAGATATAACAGAGTGAGTTAAGAGCACGGATGAGCTTACCAACTGTTTTCTTTCTAACTCCATATTTACAGTAATATTGATACACGCATACGCCAGGCGGAACTGGAGTATGCGCTTGGCCGCGAGGAACTTCAAATGTTATCGATTGTCGAGGAAGCGCGCGCATTGCAAGCTCGTTTGGAGAAGTCAAAACCTGAAGTGCAGACCATTTACAAGTAAGAACTTATTTCTTAATCGTATATGCCAATTATTTAATACCGCTCCCTTCTGCTAACTCGCAGCATACTCAACTCTGGCGCCACACTAAGCCTACACGCGGTCCATGCGACCACCGGCCGCTGGTCTGCACACACCAAATCCGACCAGCCCGGCTTCTTTGTGGAATGGGCGCTCGAAGGTGACGGCCTGTACAAAGGTGATCGCATACTCGAAATCAATGGAAATCTTATCGCCTGTCGCACCAAGGAGGAACTGCATAAAGCGATAGGCAATTCAGGTAAATGCCAAATGGTGGTTGTGCGCAATAAGTGTGCGCCGATACCGCAAAAGCAAATAGATCAGGAGAAAGAGAAGGAGAACAATATGCGGTTGCAGCATCGTATTTCCTATCTCGAGGAGCAAGTACGCGAGCTGCAAACTGCTAAGGAACTGGAGATGTTGCAACAGGTACTAACCCAGCAGTCAAAGGCGCTGGCGCAGATTCCACTACTGCAACCTTCAGCAGCGCACATAAATAACGGTACCAATAGTCATGTGACCAGCATCAGCATCTCATCGCCACCGTCCACGCCGCCCGACAACAAGCCATTGGTTTTCCAACGCGGCAACTATATAACCACTTTGGTTGGCGGCAAGCCAATTGAACTGGTTGGTGAGAATTGCGAACAAAATGGCTTGAGCAAAAGCAACACGGTGGCGCACGTTACCAAAACGCTGATCAAGGAGAATACACAAATTGATATGCATCATGAGCGCGCGCAACGCGCCTGCATAGCGACGACTACCTCATACCCGTGCCTGCCACCCAAGTCGCTGTCCGCTTCGAAGATCTCCATCAACAGTGACTCCGCGTACATGCAACAAACGCACTATCGACGCAGCGAGAAGGAGCGGCATACACGCGATCGTGAGCGCGAACGCTATGATCGAACGGCGAGCAAGGCTAGCGCGCTGCAACACCGCGCCAATATGCAAGCGCGCAGCGTGGAACACTTGAATCACTACAATGGGTAAGTTGAGCGCTTTATTATTTTGCCCGCCTGAGTAGGGTCTAACTAATGTTGCCTTTTATTTGCGCAGCATTGAACGCCGACGCGACTGCTCTGCCACGCCGGATAGGCATGCGCATGTGCCCACCGATATGCGCAGCGTCAAGTCGCTAGATTTTGATAGCGAGCACGAAACCAAACCCATCAGCGACACAGTATCAGAGGTGCGCGCTGTCCGTCCGACGCCACCAAAGAAGCCGCTGCGTTTATCACTGCAACGCGCCCAGAGCCTACAGACTGTCGAGCTGACGCCAAGCTCTGATTCGGAACGTAAGCGCCCGATGAAGCGAGCGCATATCAACGATAAGGCGCCCGGCGAACGAGAGGGCGCGATACTCATCGAGAATTGCGCACCACCAACGCAAACGGCATCGCTGGGCAGACCGCGGACGAATATATGAAGGTTGCTGAATGTTCTCTTTAAGCGCAATGAAGAGACACATTACTAGTGAAGGTGAAGGTGAAGTTGGTGAGGAAGTGGCTTAGGAGATGGAGTTATTTTATAGGCAAAGAAGTTTTAAATGTGNAGGTTGCTGAATGTTCTCTTTAAGCGCAATGAAGAGACACATTACTAGTGAAGGTGAAGGCGAAGTTGGTTAGGAAGTGGCTTAGGAGATGGAGTTATTTTATAGGCAAAGTAGTGTTAAATATATCAAACATGTTTCGGGGGCGGATGAGTGCAAGATTTGTTCTACATAGTTTTAAGAAGTAAATTCTTTACCAAATATTGAAAAATATTTCAACATTTAGTATTAAGCGTATATGTAAGTGTGCATGGTATATGGAACGGTGGGCAAGCTGGTCTAAATGCAAAAGTTAAATTTATTTAAGTTTATAGTAGTAACACTGCATACTTGCTATCATTATTAAGTTCAAATAATAATACAATAAAACTGTACAAACAATTTTTTAGCACAATTTTGTAATACAAATTAATTTGCATGAATGTAAATACACAATCAAATCATAACGAAACTGCAAGTGTGATGTTTTCTTTTTTTTTTTGTAAACTGGAAAAAACGCAGCACAGTCCACCTACGCGCCCTTCTTCTTTATTCTTCGTTAAACTTGAACGAGATTTCGTAAGCTATGCGCAATTTAATACGAGCTGCGTAGTTCAATGAGCAATTTACAGCCAATTCGCACGTCTTACACATTTTACACATAATGCACGGGCGGGCTGATTCGTGACTCTTCATTTACAATTGCTGATTTGCATGTAAGTATCTATATACATACTACTTAGTGTAATTATATACACGTGGGTACATACTTATGTACATTAGGGCGGTACTTAAATGTAGGAAGCAAATTTTTACATCAGATTTCCTAAGCCTCAGCCCTTACGTCAATGCTATTATAGTCGAAGATATCACATCTAAATTTTGGTCCTGATTGGAGACGGTTAAGGCCTGTCGCACAGCGAGCGAAGTTCAGTTTCCTCTATGGAGACTCAAAAAATTTAAATTAACCCTTTTTTTCATCTAATACCCAAAATCGATACTACTATAGTCGAAGATATCTCATATATATTTTGGTCGC
The DNA here is from genome assembly GCF_001687245.7 of Rhagoletis zephyria. Lineage (NCBI taxonomy): Eukaryota > Metazoa > Arthropoda > Insecta > Diptera > Tephritidae > Rhagoletis > Rhagoletis zephyria. Next base: position 55,900 of record NW_016159831.1, on the reverse strand, counting down.
GATTGAAGTCGGTAAAGGCGTGTCGCACAGGGGTCAAAGTTCAGTTTACCCTATGAAGACGTCTTAACCGACATGATAACCGATATGTGATATACTCGCCTTTGGTAGTATCGATTTGGGTATTAAATGAAAAAAAAAGTTAATATAAATTTTTCAAGTCTCCATAGAGGAATCTGAACTTTGCCCCTGTATTGATTTTGGTTATAGGTTAAAAAATATGAATTTTAATTTTTTGAGTCTCTTTAGAGGAATCTGTATTTTGCCTCCTGTGCGAGACGGCTTAACCGTCTTAAGCGCTCACGGTTGCGTTCATTTCATTTTTAAGGACCACCCTAATGAACATACATACATTTATGTGTGTTCTAGGCATGATAAAACATGTAACTTATAGTAAAAAAATACATAATAATCGCCCTAAAAACATGCGGTTCATTTAAACACGTTGAGGTGCACTGTGTACCTTAAACGAGTTGCATAACTTTGCCATTGTTTGGTTTTTACTAAACGAAGGAAGTGTTTTTTATCCAAGCTGTGTAAACAAAGCCTCCAGTGTCGGAAGAAAGAGCGCATGACAACAAATATTTCTTCACGAGCCCTAGAATCCTACTCAAATGACATACCACAGGCCTTTTGGTTCTAAACCGCTAAAACAAAGTGTTTATTGGGCCTACAGATAATTGTGCTTGTTAACAAATAAAAATACCCATTTTTTCTTTATTTATTTATGTGCCAAAAAACCAAAACCAAAAAAAAGCGACTGCGAATAGTTTTTAATCGCTCATCCTTCTTCCTTTTATTTTTGTAGAAAGATGAGCGACTGTAAACTATTCTCACTAACTTATTGAATGAGAAAACCACTTTGGAAATACCACGGATAATCAATAATCGACTAACAGTCGTTTATCTACTATTTGCTAGTCGACACTCACAATAGGGGTGTTAGTATTAATTTTCGTATTCGTATCTGTCATCGTACGACACAATAATTGTAATGGTTATGATAATGTTAATGCAATGGTATTGGTAATGGTAATGCCAATGCTTAATGGCAACGCTAATTGTGATGGGAATGGTAATGGTAGTTATAATGGTAATGCTTTTTATATTCATCAACGTATTCCTGTTCGTGTTCTGGACTGGACTAATTTTAAGCTTGGAGCTGAGTAACCCAGCAAGAGAAGCAGAGTACGAAATATATGACATCCCCAGGCAGTGGCCAGGTAGATTGCTCTATTAACCGCAACGAAACTCAATGCTTACTGGCAGGATGAATAGCATAGGGCAAACACAATACGTTGCACCGTACCTTAGCTTCGCTTATTCTTCGGAGCAAGAATCTCCTGCAGACTGCTCTAAACTTGGCATCAGCAGATCCGGTGCAGTATTTTTAATTAGAAATTGAAGCAGAATTCTATGACGTTTCATTCCACAAGTATAGCAAGCACTGCGGAGTTGAAGAAGGACAAAACGGAGTATATGCTGCTCCCAAGCAAACAGTCAGAGCACTCGGGGGTCGGCACACGCGGTACTTTTAAGAGTAATGCTAAAGGAAAATCACTCTTGTCAATAACTTCTATTTTGGACTCAGTAGGTTATTGAAAAGCAAAGTCTGTTCTCGTCATACAAATATACTCGTTAAAAATATTGTTTTAGCGATCGTTTAACCATTATTCAAATATTTTCTCCAAATGGAAAAAAGTGCCATAATAACTAATGCTAATTTCATGCCAATATGCATAAATATATGTATGTGCACATATAGCCATACAAATTTAAGAATTTACTCTCCTTAACAAATAAAACGCCAACCATTTATTATTATCTTTTCCATTTTACATTCCTACTGAGCTTGTAATAAATTTTGTAAAAGACGTTTACGCTCACTGATTAAGTATTGGCATACCAAATTGCAACTGCAAGTGGTTAATATTAATTGCACTACTCCAAAGAACGATCAATTTGAGATGGGAGCAGCCGGTAATTGGCTACTCGTTGGACGACCAACAAGCTCTCTATGCTTCTCAGCTGCACTCAATAGCAACAATTTAATCTCGCTGATAATTTTTGCTGACCACTTCAATTGGAATATGAGTGATATGGATTTTCATATTGGCACCGAAGGCATCCAGCATTGAGAGCAGCACAGCACAGCACCTACACTTTCTACTGGAGCACAGTTATATACATATGTATGTATGTATGTATGTAGTGTTTGCTTAACTACTTGCACAAAGATTGCTTAAGTGAGCAAATTCTCACGTTGGTTGCATCACTCACTTGGAAGGTCCCAGGCGGCGATAAATGGTGAGGGTAGGCGGCTGGCTGCCCACCGATCGACACAGTTGTGAACAAAAACAGTTTATAAACAGTTTGCTTTTCGCAGTCGAACAGTTCAGCTTTGTGTTGTACACCGTCGGAAAAGTTAAGGCGCACGCGTAAAAAAAATAATAAGTTTAGCAACAGACACAGTCTCCAACCAATAATCCCACGCAAAATATTTTAGTAAAACACAAAAATTTAAATACAACGGTTTAAAACGTTATTGAGTGCCAAGAAGGTGAGCTAATAGATAGTAATTGCAAAAATTACATAAACTCCGTTAAGTGCTTACGGAATTACATACTTTTTTGGATTCTGAATTTTATTTTTAATATTTATTTACGTACATACATGCATATGTAAATGCATGCATATAGTTATAGGCATATTCTGTATTATTTCCTTCGCAACTGTACCGAATAGCCGAGTATTCTCACACAAAGTGGTTAAGCCACAATTTCGTGTCTGAAAACGCAGAATTGACTTTTAAATTACAAATGTTCAAATGTATTTACTCATGTTCATATGTGTGTATATAGTTATATATGTATATAAGCATTTCATTATTCAGTATTTTAATTGCTTGTCGATTTTTTTATTTTTATTATTTAATCAAGAAGCAGCACTGCAATTTTTATCCAGTCCTGAAGTCTCTGACTTAAAAGGCCTTCACAAAACTGGTTAATTTTAAGCGTAGCCAAATCTTACATACTTCCATATCGCTCCAATACATTTCGAAAATACAACTTTGGCGCACTCAGTAAGCAGGTGTGTGTTGTTTTTTTTTTTCTTTTTTTTAATATTTATATACCAACGCGCATTACTTGCGTTATTGTTTATTTTGCTTAAGTAAACAGTGGAAACAATTTCGGTCGCCATCAAATAAATTTCGAAATAATTTGAAGAAAGCATTTTAGACATATTAATATGTATTAATAGAATTGAATTTACATACTATGTGCGGATATAAGTTTAATGATCGCACACAAAAACCATAGATCAGTTAGCTTTGGTAGAGCTGGCTAACCCATAAGGCCACACATATTGACCAAATACGAAATGTATGTCGGGTACTGCACTCGCGAACCTGAGACAATTATTAAACAAATATCCGTCCTTTTGGTGATCTGTAATACACTTTTTAACCCTTTATCGATATACGACCGCATGCCCTACTTCTGCTTATCGATACATACATACACAGTTCGCGTGATCACTTCATTTATTATAAGGAAAATGCAATGTTCATAGTCAGATCAGCATATAAATGGATGCGCTGTTAGGTCAGTTCGTCGGCTGTATCGTTACCTTTCATGCCTTTAAATCCTGATACCCTGTAAAGTTTAATTTATAGCCAGCCTTTATGCAACCTCTTTACAATATAGAACCTCTAAAATGTGAACGCGATGGCTGCCAGAATATAAATATAAAAGTTAATACGATAACTGGAAGGATTGAACCTCTGCATTCGTTTTGCCGCTTTTCTTACTGCCCAAGAGTTTTGCCTTCTCCGATCGGGCAACTAGATCTGCAGATGTAAAATTCCGATTAGTACGCCTGTGATTTTCATGCTTTCGAAGCTGTTTTGAGATAAATGGATTGGAGCTACCTGCTTAACTATCCATAAATCGGATGGTTGAAGTTAAAAGTATTCCAATTACCCCGTTCGAGTGATAATCTCGTTTTTCCAATGGGCATAAACTGCAGCTAAGGCTTGGTGGAAATGCCCTATTAAGAAATCTCGTCAAAGGGAGTATCATTCCGTATTCCTATTTGCAATTGAGTTCCTAAATGTTTTAGTAATTCAGCAAATTCACAATAAGTAACGCGGCTAAACCCTTACGCGCAGTTTCTTTAGCTGCAAATTTAGTAAAAAAACTTGGCTTTTTATATGGTTTCTATACCTTTCATTAACATGACTTTAGTGCGATGTTTTTAAGTACCAGAATAAAAAGAGAAAGACCCATAAAAAGTATGCCAAAATTATCCGAACGTCGAGCTGAATCGATGTAGCCACACATGTCCCTAGTCCCTAGTCCCTCAGTTTTCGAGATATCCGAAATATGATAAGAAGGGGTATTCGGATCACTACAATATATATCTCCCATATGAGAGATTATTCATATTTGACGTTTTTCTTTAAAGCTACTTAATTTTCCCTAGCCATTTCATCATATAAAGTCTACTGAGAAAATTGTCAAGATCGATACTATATAAGGTTTATTTTTTATATAATTAATTGTTCAGATATAGATAACTTTTTACGATGTAACTCCTCCATACATGTAGTTAAAGTCAAGAGGTTGTTTCCCTAAATGCTTATCATAAATAAAAAGCTCATATTGTAAATCAGTTTATATAGTATAGTGTGAGCTTCCAAAGGATTCTTTAAAAATACAATAATGGATTGAAGTTAAATTTTCTGATGTCCATGCAGGTTGCGAAGTCTGCGGCATAGCCGTAGGCAGCACTGTTTTCAGGTATGTACTTGTTTTAACTGATCGTAGCAAGAACTTTGTAATTATTCACAACAGTATCCTTAAGGATTGAAAAACACAAGTACGTTCATATTTCAATTTTCATTACAGAAGTGCACCTGAAATTCTAAAGCAGGAATTCGCTATCTATTTTTCCACTTATGCAAATAGTCTATACTCAGTTCTTCAAGTTGTAATAGTACTAACTAAATTAATTATCACATAGAAAGCGAAATACGATGGAGCTGAATAAAATTAAGTCTCATATAAGTTATATAATTAGTTATAACTTACATATCTATTCTCAGATGTCTCCCATATATATGCAGCTTATTTTAAAATTTGAATACAATATTAAATCGTTGAGTTCTCACAATTTTCGCATTTAATTATCTTTAATTGTTTACTGTAGTGTTTGCTACTTGCATATTCATTGCATGTTTGCTGTAATAGAAATTGATATGTAGAAATTATATGCATTTTAATTTTTTTATATCCATCGAACCCAGTGTTCTAGGGCTAAGGCGCTCACTTTAAAGCAATTCGCATTACATTCGATTTTATTGAAAAATCGATCGCCCATCCCAGTATTTTACTTCTCTCTTAAACGGCCTTGTTTGATGTTCTCAGTTCACGTATGAAAACCGAGTAAGGTTCTCGGAAACAACGGGACAAAATTTCCAAAAATTATAACAGCCAGTAAGATGTTTTCTGAAAAACCAATAAATTCCATCTTTTATATGGTAGATATTTCGGACCCTGGTTACACATACATACATACATATTGTTACCTTAATACAGAAAGGCCCTATCTAACATTTTTGTTTCTTTACGGTTAGTTATATATAAAACTATACACAAACTAAATTTCTTCGGTTTGCACTTACTTCATTTCATTGGATTTTAATAACCATAGAAAGTAATTTTTTCATATAATTTGTAGCTGATTTTAAATTCGTTTAAGCATCGTTTTCTCAAGTAAGTTTTAAAATTTATCTGCCCTTCCAACATGTTTTTTTTTTCCCGTATAAAATATGTGTTTAAAGGGCAACTATACTTTGAAACCTACTTGACAAAAACGGCCCTAAGTCTTTTGTGAGTAATCTACCAACTTTTGGTCACTTGAATTTCAAACGAAAATGAGTTGGGGCTTTTCTATATTAAGGTAACGATATATATGTGCACCTTAAATTATTTATATTTGTACCAGTTAGAGACAGTTTCCCACTTCTGGTACTTGTGTTACTCCCTATGGGTTATTGAGTTTTAAAAAATACAAATACAAACGTAAAAATAAGTGTTTTATTTGTGCCCCAAAAGGTAAAAAGACACAATTAGTCCATGTTCTGGTCTTAATTAATATTTGACAAAAATTTTCGTAACAACTTGATGAAACTTTACTTTTTTTATCGAAAAATTTGAAATGGTTAAGAACATTTGCAAATAACAACCCATTGGGAAATCAAATGCAATTTCATAAGATGCAATCCAAACTTACTCTAGTTAGGCTTTTTCACGCCGTTTTAAGTCGGTTCCTTTCCTAAGACCAGAACGGATATGATCGCTTTTTTCCAATTATATTTAACCGTTATTTTATGATTTGAATTTTTCGATCATATTATAACCGTTATTAATTACAAAAAATTTTAATCTAAATTTTACTTATATTCTTATGGAAAAAAACACAAAACGAGTAATTTTTAAACAAAAAACAAACCGACCGAGCGATCCAATTATTTGCAAGGAATCCCGGGGTTTTCGCGATTTCGAATTTGCAATGGTGGCAATAATAGAAACGCTTTATGTTGACCAGTTTTTGCTATATTTCTTTTGTTTATTTAATATTTTTTTATAAATGTTAGCTAATTATACATACACTTAACACCGTGCGATAGGCAATTTTACACACAATGTGCAATGTACTTAGAAAAACAGTATGGGTATCAAATTAAAGAGGAAAGTGTGTAGAGAAAGAACAGATTAAATTTTTTGGTGCATTAGGTATTGAAAAGGTCCTTAAAAATTTTATCCTTGAATATGCTTGAAATTTTGGAATATTTATTTTGAAAAAATTATATGTTAAGGACTAATATAAACTCGACAACGTCCTCGAATATAGTCCTTCTAACTTTATTAGCTTAAAAAAAATAAAATTGATTAAAAAAGCATTTTCAGTACATATTCGTCCTTGTGAACCAAAAAAAATTTTAATTTGTTTAAATCCTACAGAATTTTCTCTTTCATTTAGTATCCATTTTTATTCTACATTGCACTGAATTTTTTAAATAATTTTTAGAATTCATCTTATCTTTGAAATTATAAAGTTCTAATCAAAAAAAAAGTCTAAAACTAAAAACGCAGTTTTACTATATTTGGCCCATAGTGTCGTGAGTATATTGATTGCTTAGTGTGTTTTGAAATTTTTTTTGTTTCAATCTTTCTACTCAGAATTTACTCAGAAGAAAATGCCCAGCATCGTTTAAAAAATTCCCAAAAATTAACGGTATTTTGTAACTGCATGAAACTTGCATTTTATCCTACTTTAATTTAATGGGCTATAAAACTGCGTATCTCACATTTTTCTAAAAATGCTGAGTGAAACGTTTGAAATTTTGGCACATTTTTTGCATTTTTATAATTTTTGTACAAATTTTGAAATGCGCATTTAAATGCAGTTAATTATATGCAAATATTAAATAAACAAAAGAATTATAGACTAAACTATTTAAAATAAGGCGTTTCTTTTATTTCTGCCACTAGTATTATGAACTTCTTTCAGCCACACAATACATATCGCACACCGTCTTCAAAAGCGTCCCAACTCAAAATCATACGCTCGTCATAAAGTGTGAAAAACTATTTCGTAGCACATGCTAATCATTTGGGCAAGGGCGGCTTTACTTAGGGTTTTTTTTAACAAATTATAACAAAAATTTGCTCCAGCTTTTGCTGAAAAGTAACTAAAAGCTCTGTATACATTTTTAACGCATAATTCCAAAAATACCAAATTTTGAGTTGTGACTCTTTGGAAGACGGTTTGCGATATGTTGACTAAAGTTTCTTTTGCATCGAACTTTCTTCGACATGCCTTAAGTTACTTTATCATTTACTATGTAGACGCTAAAGTATAGCGTTTAATTTATTTCCCGCCTTTTGTTTTGTTACTAATGAAATATTTTTCAACTTAAATAAGTAATAAAGTAGGTTTGGAACCCATTTATTTATTATTTATTATATGGTAAGACAGCTTCTCAAAGTATATTGATGGCATTTTTTCATGTTAAGTTGTTGGAAAATAATGAATTTCTAATATACTAATCACGGAATCCCGGGATTGTATGAACAATGTCCCGAAAATCTAGGGATCGCAATAATCGAAAAAATGAACATCCCTAATTTGTATGCATTTGAATACCTCTGCTTATTCTGTGATGATTCTTTATGTATGTATGTATGCAAATTGTTTTTTTACCGATTATAAATTTATTTGAAGAATTCTAATTACGGTGAGATAAGAAATACGTGGAGATCAAACCAAATATTAATAATAGACGAATGTTTAGTGCATCTAGGCAAACAAGTGTGTACTTTGAAAATAAAAAAACAAATCTAATAACAAACAAGAGCAAATTAAATGAATAAAATATTAAGCGTTGATAATAAGTTAATAGTAGAAAACAATACTTTTAGAACAACCTTACAAAATATAAATGAAATCAGACCATAAATACTGGTTTACCAAATATCTCGACTCTTGCGCCACCTAACGGCAACATGTTTTGTGAAGTTATTCCTTTTCATGTAATTAATATACGGCCTGAATATGAAACCAATTGGATTATGAATACGAGATTTTCAAATATTTCGACTCCTGCGCCACCTACTGAATTAATTCACCTTTCGTATTGCATTGTCATCGGGTCAAAAATGTATTACAAGATTCGCCCCTAAGAAACATATATATATACATAGAGATCAAGTTAAATAAAAATTTGTAAAAATGATCACATCAAAGGTATACAATAAGTTAACAAACGTAGGGATGTGTAAATTAGGAAGTATGTATGTATGTACGATTTCCCGCCTTATTCCCACAGCATAAATTAAGGCAGAGGTAGAATAACAATTTATAAATACATACATAATTATACTTAGTTATGTATGTATATATAGTTACAGCTCTTATGTATGTATGTAAATATAATAAAATTTGAATGCTTGGATTATACCTATCGTTCTGGCATTTCCATTATTAAGTCAAAGGATCAAAATTGGTTCGCAACTCCAAACAAAGAAACTTTATTTTAATAAAACTAAAAAAGACAAATAATTCTCAGGAGAACCATCTGCCATTTGGGTGTGTTACAAAACTATAGAACACTTAATTTTAAAAGAAGTTCTATCTATATACATACATATATGTCTGAACATTTAGGTAAGGGGTATCACAATCAGCCATACATCTTATCAGAGATTACTAGTATAAGCGTTATCAAACATCCCACTTTAACACGATCAATAAGTCACATAAGAGAACTTAATTTCAATTATTACTGATCTTTTTTAAACCCAACGCTGAAACAAAGATAAGTATTTAATAAAAACAACAACATTACATACTATCCATTTATATTTCGTGTCTACAGGCTTCCATATATTGGCATATACTGTGAAACCCGCTTAAGTGCTCCCTTGAAATTCCTTAAAATATTTACATATTTTGAATCTCAGTGGCAACATTACACTAAAATTGAATGGGCTATAAAACTGTATATTAAAAAAACGCATTTGAGAAAAAGAATTTTCAATTTTGATGAATTCTTTTTTTTAAGTGCTCTATAAAATCTCAAGCTTAGGTTTACATGGTATTTGTCAGGGAATGAACCGTATTTTAATAGAAAAATCTTAAATAAATACGTATACTTAATTAAATGTTTATATTTTATTCAAGGATTTGCATGTTTATGTAAGTCAACAAAAAGATGTAACTACATCAACAATTATGTTCGCTTAAGTAGCCGCATCGAGGTGCTTAAGCGGGTTCTTTTAAGCACCCAACCCGCCTAAGTACCTCAAAAAGCTGACATTTTTCGTGAGGTACTTAAGCGGGTTTTACTGTAGTTCAAGTTTGCCTCGCCTAGAATAATGTATCTACTTAAGTTTATTCAATGAATTATTTAAAGCAAAACACTTTAGTCAAATACCAGTTCACTTTAGTTTTTTTTAAGGTTTTTATTTTTCAGAATATAATCGACTGTATGCACTTTCACTCTAAAATAAATTTCATTATTAAATCGCTCTATTTATTTTCAAATTTTCAAAGCTAAATGCATGACAGTCTCCATGCATTATATTTGCTATACGTTGGGTATAGATATAAGTATTATTGGAATTTTTTTTTGCTCAAATATAAGTTGAAGGTGCAATTGAAGTGGACTATAAAGATTACAAAAATTTCGCTGTTAGAAAATTTTATTATTTTTCTACACGAATATTCACACATATCCGGGGTATTTATGCAATTAAATACGAGGGAAATTAGATAAGTACGACGATAAATGAGCTCGCTTGTAAAGCAATTTTGTTGATCTGCAAAATGGTAGGCCCTGGTCTTTTTCTTCTGTATATAATACGCGAAGGGATTATTTGTCTAAGTCATCATATCTGCAAATATTTATTAAAGATCTTGTGCTGTAGATGTGAAGCCAATAAACCAGTGACTTCATAGAGAGCATTTGTCATATAAGCAACCGTATAAAACATATATAAAAAGCTTTAGAAAGTTTCATCCTCGGGTTATCTTTGGTCGTGACTCACTGAACAGAATTTCGCAATTTATTTGAAAGAAGCTTCGCTTAAACTTGATGCTGGTCATGCCTTGTCAGAGATCGTTTCGCAGAAAAAAATACCACTGCCTTAAGGTTAAATTAGTGGTGACATAACCATAACCATATAAAACAGCTGTTCCAACCAACCTTACGGCCAACACTGTATTCGATTAGTGGTGTCACACCATAACGCCATAACCATAATCAGCTGATATCTGAAGTGCGAGAAAGAACGTGTTGCCGCCAGACGTTAAAAAAAATATTGTTGACAGCCAATGTTTTGGCATTAGTCTAGAAAATGAACCATTTAGCTATTCAAAAACCAAACCAGAACTTCTCACGCTAATTTCAACCTGTACCAATATTATTTGGCGCAAAAATGGGAAGAAGATATAAAAGTTTAAATTAAAATTTTTTGATTTTTTAAATAATAATATACTATGAACTACATAACCGATTAAAAAACTAATGATGCAAAAATAAAGATAGTTAATTTAGCATATACACTTAGCATAATTTTTATGCTTTTTTTATTTTTAATTCAGAAATACTAAAAAACGAAAAAACATCCTATTTTTTCATAAAATAACCTATTTTGAAAAAAAATCCATGATTAATGCAAAATAAATTTATAGTAAAAGAAAGTACAAGTCCAGCATTTAAAACATTATTTGAAGCTTATTTATCGTAATTTATAAAAAAAAATGATTGATGAAGATTTTAGAGAGCCCCTGCCAAGGTCTTTGATCGGAGTTTGATTTTCAATGTTCTTTTTGGCGTTAATACCATTTGAAGTCATATCAACTGGATAAATAGATTTCGGCATAAGAGAAGCTAAGTAACTTCGAAATCTTTAGGCAAAAAGAGATAAGATCTCGTACTAATACCTATTTACAGTACGTTTAATGTAAATAAATGTGAAATTGTTTCATTCAAATTGAAAATCGGTCGCATAATATATCGGACAATGATAAAAACGAAAATGCTTAATGCATTATTTATTCACTTTTTTCTCATAGTGTTAATGCATATCAAACTTTTCCTGTTTGTATGTAAAGAAAGGTCGTTAAGAAACTCTGAAAATGCGAATCTCAACAATATAGTAGGTCCAACATTATTCATAGCATTTTTAGGTCACTACTATGGAAAGTTAAACACCTCGTGGATAGGGAAATATCCGTTTGTATGTACATAAGTAATGAAAACACGTGCACTACTCTGAAATAAAGTGAATCTACACTCACATATGTATATACATTAGACTGCATCACTCCCCATTCAAAAAAAAAATCGGTACTATTTTTCCATTGGAATTATAAAAACTATTATCTTTTAAGATTTCCACCAAAATATTTCGGAAAAATATTAAGATTTAAGCGAGCTAGACCGATTTGAAAATACCTCCAAAAATGGTGTTTTTTATGAATAAAAATAGTTTCTTAAAGATTTTTTTTTGAAAAATTCCCCTCAAATGACAAAACGGTTTAAGCTTAAGATATTTGCATAAAAATATTTAAAAAAAATTTGAACGGAATCGTAATGATGATGCAGTTTTTTAACTTTTTTCAAAGATTGGTATAAGAAAAACTTGAACAGTTATTCAAGTTTTTCGTATGCCAATCTTTGAAAAAAGTAAAAAAACAGCATCAAAAATCTCATTCTTACGGTTCCGTTGAAAATATTTTAAAAATATTTTTATGCAGATTTTTTAAGCTTAATCTAATTTGTCATCTGAGGGGACTTTTTTCAAAAAGTTCTTTAAGAAACAATTTTTATTCATAAATAACTTCATTTTTGGAGGTATTTTCAAACTGGTCCAGCTCACTTAAATCTTAATATTTTTTCGAAATATTTTGGTGGACGTCTTAGAATATAATTAATTTTGTAATACCGGCGGAAAAACCGCAACTTTTTTTGGTGATGCAGTCTAATATACATAGATGTATGTACATACATATTTACATACATAAGTTTTTACATATATATTTACATGCAAAAAATTTCAACAATTGGAAAGGCAGCAATTCAAGTGGACTTAACCCTGTAAGCACGTCTGTACATATCTAAATATGTATATTGTATATTTTTATTTGTATCAAAATTACAGAGAGAACAAGTGGTTAGCATCAGCGTGCAAACTTATGAAATATTTCCATACATACAGACAAGCATAACTATGCTCACACATTGCATTAAAAGTGAATTCACCTTTGAAAAAATGTCGTTTTATTGGGTAAATCTCACTTCGGTGAGCGACTGACCCACAAAAAATGTAAAAATTAAGGTTAGCTCGGCAAGCAATTCACGCATCACAAACGGGCGAATGTCGAGTATGTCTGTCTGTGTTTTTTTTTTTGTTTGTTATCTGAGGGGTGTCTGTTTGCGAATCTAGTTAATTTTTACAGCAATAAATGACATTTTGGAACTGCTTCCCGATTTTATTACACATGAAAGATATGCATGTGTGTATATGTATATGTATATTAGACTGGGTCGGTTCCCATATGAAAGGGAAAAATAAGAAATTCCTTCTGTAGCAGGAAAACTTACTCCGATAGAATGCTGGCTCGTTAAAATGTATCTTCCTGTCATGTCCTAAACACATCCAAATAAAGATTTTTTCATGAGTTTTTATTAATGACAAAATTTTAAAGTGTGATAGATCGTTTAAAAGTATGTTTTTGTATAGTATAAAACTTCATAAAAAACAAAAGTTTTTAAATTATACGGTAACTTAATTTTAATTCAGTCGGCTGGAAAGAGAGCTCGCTGGAATGGGTAATGTTGGTCAGCAGATTATATTTAAACGGTAGGTTGCACCTTGGAATCGGGTTTTCAATAACAAAAAGTTGTGAAAAGCTGTAATTTGGCTGTTTTAGGACTCGACAACGACGAAAATTTTTAAGACGCCAAATTTTTTACATTTATCCCGCGGTGGCGTGCTAAGAGGTTCGCACAACCACTCGGTCTGCTCGAACCCTGGGCCGAGCAATATAAAAAAAAACTTGCGAGTGTATTTCTGCCATGAAAAGAGGTTCTGATCAGAACCATTTCCACTCTCCTTTGTGTGACAACATCAAACCGCAAACCACAAATCGGAAGAGGAGCTCTGCCAAATATTTATTTTTGTTTTATGCTTTCAAAGTAGGTCGAGTGATTACAAATGTTTATTCGCGACCCTGTCTAATGTACACATATGCACATATGTGTGTATATTAGAGTGGTCCAAAAATGTAAAGTCGGAATTTTAATGCTCCCACCCCCCTGGGATTGTTCTACACCGAAAAAATAGACCCTTATTTTTATATTTTGAAATCAAAAAATGTTTAGAGGTCGCACGAAGCGCTCAAAGTTTTCCATGTATTTTGTATGGCGAAAAAACAATTTTCCGTAGAAATGGTATAGAATTCCCGAAAATCAATATTTCGGAAAACTCGGTTTCTCTTCAGTAGACTGCCAATAATACTGCCCAATTATTTATTTAACCATTTTTTATAGTAACTATATTTTATAGGTCCTCAAAAAAACCCAGATAATGCAATGGGGAGACCAATAAAAAATCTTTGGTATTAAAAAATGGTTAAGTAATCGAAGTCTCGTGAAGAGAAATATAGTTTTCCGATCAACAATATTGATTTTCAAGAATTATATACCATTTCTACGAAAACTTGAGCGCACTCTAAATATTTTTTGATTTCAAAATAAAAAATAAAGGGTATATTTTTTTACCATTTTACTTTTTTTTTTGGACCTGCCTAGTGTATATCTTTATAACACACAGCAGTTTTGAGTAATGTTGATGGCATTCGCTTATGTCGCTAAACGATTCATAAACTGCCAGACATGACTTCGGATAACGCGTGATAAAGATTAAGGAACAAAAGGTATAAATTTTACTTTTTGTAACTACTGTATATGCGATTTTATTTTTAATGCAGTAAAGCAAAACATGTGCATGCTCTCATTTTTTTTTCTTTTGTGAGGTGTGATATGGATATCGTATTTAGTCCCCCAACTCGTTTAGTATAATCTATTAAACCTTTTCTTGATACATATCTATAGTACATACATACATATATGTATATGTATATTTTTGTACATTTGAATAATCCAATGTTTATTATCTTTTCAGTAAATCACCAAAAAAAAAAATTCACTCTCATTATGCCTTTATAGCCACATTGGCATTGTGTGCGGTCAGCGCCCTAGCAGAGGTACGTATTCTACTTTCAATAAAGTTTTGTTGCATTCATTGTTGATATTCACACATTTATTTGTCAATTGTCCGTAGCAGAAAAGCGCCACTATGGAAGCCATTGCCTATATGGAGGGCCCCATCGTGAAGGGTAATGTTACATTCATACAGAATGGCTGCTCGGAGAATGTTCATGTGCACGTCTACTTGACTGGATTGGATCCAGGCAAGCACGGTTTCCACGTGCACGAAAAGGGCGACCTAACAAATGGATGTACCAGCACCGGTGGACATTTTAATCCCGATAAGGTATTGGAATAAATATGATTTTTGTCGGAAAATGTCCAAAAGTTATGGACTCTCTTCTGATTGCCTCATAAAGTTTTCTGATCACGAATACTTTCCAGTGGTCCTTTTCTCGCGCATGCGTCTGCTTTCTCAAATGTTCTACATTGATACTCTGCTAATATAAATATATAAAATCTACAGTAATTTTCACGAGTAAAAAATCAGTACGAAACTGTTTCCTTGGCGTTCATTGTGGCATACCTTTTGCGTCTTGCGCTTTGCTGGCAAAGTTATTAAGTTTTATCTGGCAGGACCTTAAGTTTTGTAGTGGCAGGAAAAATTACACTGAAGATGATGAAACACCAACAAATTTAAACAAACGAAATATAACAATAATAATGAAGTTCTGCAAATGTATTTTGTACCGTGTCATGGGTTCATATTAGAGGTTCGAGTCCCATGAATTTACTCTTTAAAAATAGTCCCTAAGTGATAAAGCTTTGATTGTTAAACCTCTTGTTTTTTTTTCTAATAATTTAGCCGAATCAAACAAGGAAGCGAAATTCCAAAAAAAAAACTATAAAACCTTATACATAATAATTAACTTATTTTCTCTCCACTCCCCCCTGTAGATGGATCATGGGGCGCCTGACGATGAAGTGCGCCACGTTGGCGATTTGGGCAATGTGGAGGCCGATGCGAATGGCATTGTTGATACCACTTTCACCGACCACTTGATCAGCTTAACTGGCAAGCGTACCATCATCGGACGCGGACTGGTTGTGCACGAATTGACCGATGATTTGGGCAGGGGTAGCCACCCCGATTCGAAGAAGACTGGCAATGCAGGTGGACGCTTGGCTTGCGGTGTCATTGGTGTTAAGTAAATATCAGAACAAAACAAAAAAACAAAACCACACGCCTCTACTTTGTACACGCTAATTGTATGAAAGCTTCAAATCAAAATAAGTATGGCTGTATATGTCATTGTTGATTTTAACTGTTGTACTATTGTTGTAACATGTCAATCATTTGCTTAAACAGCGCCGTAGCGCAGTGAAGCAGGCTAATGTATTTTTTCCTTGGCTTTTTATTTTCATTTAAACTGCTATTATTTTTGATTTATTTTTTGTCGATTTCTCTAGCTTCCTTGCTCTCTATTTCATTTTGTTCTATTTTTTTCTGTTTTATTGTTTACACGTTTTCTTCACTAACCCTTTCTTGCCTTTAAAGTTTGAGCAAAAATTTATGTTTTGCTTATCATTTTGATATGCAACGACTTTAATAAATTAATGTTTTGTGGTTAACCAAATCGGCCAAATTAATATAAATTTATTTTGTGGTCATTTATTTATATAGGACTGTGTGTATATTTATTTTGGGTGCTTATTTAGACTGGGTGTTTATTTTACTTGTATATACACGTTTATATATATGTATTTGAGTATGCTTTTTTGTGTATTTAGTCGTAATTAAGCGCTTCATATTTAGACATAAACTTGTACATGGATGCACCGCAACAACAGGAAATACATAGCTACATAAAAGCACCCACTTCAAGGGTACGTATGACAACCTCTTCTATTAGTCTAACAGGAAAAAAGTCATTAGTTTTAGTTGCTTGCGTGTTTGCTGCTAATCAAACCTTTCAAATCTATTGTATGAATGAATATTTAGAATCACATTTACATATGATTTACCAAAGAAATTACCTGAATGTAAGAGTTCGATTATTTTTTTATTGTCATGATGTATGCTACTGTCTTTGGCAGCAAGGGTGTGATAATTACCACACATAGAGTCATAAATAAGCTCGCAATAAGGCCATGCTTTGACTCTAATAATGCAAGAAGACAATGCCAAATAGGACATATGTATCCGTTTATGGTTTTTGGCTGACAATGTTTTCCCTCCGTCGCAAACTCATATAGTGGTCAATTCTGTTTTACTCCCACTGTGGCATTTTACCACAACGAAAGATTTTATTCGAAAGCTTTCTGAATAAAATGTATAGAAAGCTCAAAAACGCTCTGTAGGCGTGCCGATGCAGGGGTAAATTCTGACTTAAATTCTTAAGCGCAAGTGAGGAACAGCTAAATTTTAATCTTTTCAACGGAACGAAAACTTGAAGGAATTAAAAGTTTAGTTTATAAACGTGAGATAACGTAACCCCATCAAAAAATTTGCGTGGAATGCCTTTGAGCTTAAAAATATTCGCGTCCAAAAAACATCCAACGTGGAAAGCGTTTTAAAGCTTTTCGTTGACTTTATATGAACAAGTTCGTCAAAGGATATTAGATAGAGCTTTTTAACGATCAAAGCATATCCCTTCGGGTTAAGCTGTTTTGCTTTTCAAAGCTCTCAATACATTTTATATGGAAGTGCAGAAAGTAAAAGCTCTCTCTGAGTGACGACGGTGCAAGATTTTGTTGGCGGTTATAGCGCCGGACGGGCCCTTGACAGTCGTCACTACATATTTTATATGATGCGCTTAGAGCAAGAGCTCTCTCTTATCGTCTATGATGGAAAACAACTTATAAAAAGCTTAAAAAGCTCTGATCCCGGCTACGTTTTAGCCCTCACTTATTCAGCGCAGTGATGATCAGAAAGGTATTATTCTATCTAACCTGTATAAAGCAAAAAAAACCTATGCAACAGTGCAAGAGTTTTGCCCGTCACTGATTAAGCTTAGGGCTTATTTAAATTATACAGTCGTCGAAAGGTTTCGACGCTGGATATCCCAGTATTTTTTTCTTTATTTGAGCAATAGAAGCCACATCAGCAATCTATAGAATTTTTGTCTATCTTTCTGTATGTGTTTATGTTTGTACGTATTTGTACAGTTTTCAACAATGTAATGCCAGGGGTCTAACTTAAAATATAGAAACAAAAAAATTTGGGAGTTACCACCTGTTTGAAAATTGCAGTTTAAGTAAATTAATAAGAGAAAGCAAATATTGCAATATGGCTGTCAAAAGAAAGCGCTTTAAGAAGGCTTACAGCCGAAAATACTTTTGAGGAAGTTGCCACATGTTTGAAAATTTTAATTTAATTTAATTGATAAGATACATTAAATATTGCAACATGTGCGTCAAACTGCAGAGCTTTAGGAGAGTTTACTTCCAAAAATATTTTTGAACGGGGTTGCCACCTGTTTCAAAAATTCAGTTTAATTCGATTGATAAAATAAATGACATATTACAATACGGGTATCACAACAGTGAAGAACGCCGGGTATTTGCTAGTTGTATATAAAATTTGTTCTCCTCTAAGAAAGTACTAAACTATTTAGATACTGTTGACAGTAAACACATTTATGTTTTTGCATACCTAGCAGTGTAAAAATTGCTAACACATGAACACAATCTACATTCGCACTTAAATAATCCAATAACGAAGGAAG
This sequence comes from Rhagoletis zephyria, assembly GCF_001687245.7. Taxonomy (NCBI): domain Eukaryota; kingdom Metazoa; phylum Arthropoda; class Insecta; order Diptera; family Tephritidae; genus Rhagoletis; species Rhagoletis zephyria. The sequence continues at coordinate 37,390 of NW_016159831.1, read as the reverse complement.
AATAACGTAATGTAACCCTGCAAATACATACCTTTTGGTCACATGACTAAAAAATACTAGTAACAAGGCTTAACTATGTAATTTGAATAAATATTTTTTCAGCGCTTACCCATCTCATCAAGCATCCGTCATTGGTTGTGAGCCAACATTTTATGTGCCCCATCAACAGCCACAAGATCATGCTGTCTATCCCATTTTATCATCGAGTCTACCATATCCATATGCCTTACCATACTTTTATTAAAAAAAGCGAACGTTGCAGAGCCATCATTCAAAATAATCATTTGTAATACTCGACTTGCAGCCAATTTTACGAAAGCATGTTTAGTGTGAAATGATTTTAATTTTTTGAATTTCATAAGGAAGTTGACAGAAAATGAAAAATCATTTGCCATTTAAATTGCTGGTGAAACCGGGTGTTAGATAGAGCCCAGAAAATAATTTCAACCAATCATAAGATTTGTGTAGTTGGCCATCATGTCTCATGTCTCTATGTGTTGTCTTCAATTTAAATTTAACATGCTTAAGTCATACATATGTACATAATTTCGAAATCATAGCCCTTTCTAAATTTTTAATGGAAACCCTTTTTAGCGGCGAAGTTCACGAATGGCCCTGTACGAATAATGCCAGCCCTGCAGTGTCAGTATTTTCCATGCTTGCCTTCGTCCTGACGGTGTTAGCGGCTCGAGTATTAGTTTAGATGAAAGCAACGCTGGAGAGCGAATTGCTAGCAAATAATATAAAACATCGGCAGGATATTTAATTTAACAAAAAACAAACTTGTATTCAATGTATTTAAATTCTCAAAGCATTATTTTATGTTATACATGCTTGGTTATTTATATTTATAATTTACTAACAATTTACTTACGAAATAAACAAATGAAATGCCTTTCAATAAAAAGCAAATTTTATGCGCGTAAGAACAGTGACTAACTAATTTTTGATTAATGACAACAAAAGGACAATCACAAATACAATTAGTTAGAGTAGCACAAATTTCCTAAAAGAATTTACTAGTGTTGGGAAGTATCGAGTACTTTGGAGGAACGAGTTCTTTGGTATCGATACTTTTGAGGATCGGGTATTTTTGAGAGTGCTGAGTATTTTCTGTAAATATGCACATGTTGGTAACATTTCATTGCCAGCTTGTAAGGCAGCACTTTATTCAAATACAGTACAATCATTTATAAATGCCGGTAAATGTAAAGAAAACGCAGTACTTTCAAGTAAATATTTGACACTTAATACTAAGTACTTTGAATCTATCCTGAGTACATGTATCAAAGCGATGATTGGACAGAGTATTTTTGAATACTGAGTACTATCGAGTTCTTTTGTGAGTACTGAGTACTTTCGAGTTCTTTTGTGAGTACTGAGTACTTTCAAGGTCTTTTGTAAATACTGAGTTCTGTGAAGTATTCAGTAACGGTACTTCTAAAAATTGGCTGCTTTGAGAATCCAGTTCGGAGTACTTTTGAAATCGATACTGCCCAACACTACAGTTTACTAGAGTACGATATGCACTGAAGCGAATGTAATTATGTATGAGTGTACTATATTCCTTTAATAAGTTCCACCCCACATAAACCGTGGGTAAAACCATTTGTTAGCAATCGCTGACAAAGTAAATAAACTCCCAGCAAACGTCACATTCTTAAAATAAATAATATGGTTCAAAAGCTTTTAGGTTTTTGATTTGACTTTCGCTTTGGCTTCCTTTCAATAAAAATACATACATACATAGGCTACTAAAGCAGTTACATACATATGTACATACATACGCATAGGTAAGTACAATAAGGTGGTGGACTCGCTTTATCTATAGCGGTTTTTTGAATATTTTAGGCGGTCTTTTTGACATCTTGATTTTTCGAATACCGAGTAAACCGAATTTTTATCATCCACTGCAGAAAATTACTTAGAAAAGTAATTTTTAAGCAAAAAATACAACCAACTTCAATGCTCATATACAAACTTAAGTTCATTTCTTCATAATCCAATGATTGGAACTAAACCAATAGTATGGAGCCGCCCCCTGTGGTACAACCTTTCCGATAAAAAAAACAGATCGGGTAACGTGGTCCAAAGTTATGCGGTAATATAATGATAAAAAAATTAAAAAAATATTCCGACGAATTGATAACCTTCTCCTTTTTTAAGTCGGTTAAAACGAAACCCGAACGAAAATCTTTCAGCTTTTGTTTTTTTTTTGTAGTAGCTTACAGAACTACACGTGGGCAGACTCGGGGAAAAAGCCAGATCCGACGAATTTGGGCCGTTGGGAGTGGGATGGTAGACGAGCTGATGTGAGTGGCCATATAAAAGTTTAACCTGCTACAATGTCCAGGACGGTGATGTGGCAAAGTATCGTGAGCCTCACGAAGCCACTCAAGCTCTTCATCCATTTTGGGTAGCGTTGAATTTTTCACTCACCTTTTCTGTTTTGCTTGTATGTAATTCATAATACTTCGAACTTATTTTGCTTTATTGATTTCTAAATTAAAGCTATATGTACCTATTTTTAGTAGTCATATTGTAATTTTGGTCATGAACTCTGACTAACAGTATATTTAGCTGTAGAGAAAATATGTAAAATAAAGCCGGTTTATCTGGGTCTTCTTGAGTAGAAAACCAATAATCGAACACCTTAGGTTAGGTTAGGTTAGGTTGAAGCGACTGCCTACATTCCACATGGAAGAGAGGCACACTTAGACCCAATGGGTCCGTTGTAAGACCAATTAATAGCTCGAATTCGAATCCGTCCGTACACTGAGAAGTGGAACCAGTTGCGTTAGGTTCAGTAAGCGCGAGAATGCGGCAACCACGGCAGAAGTCATTAGCCGACAAACTCATTCTGCTAGCATGCCTTCCCATTAAGCAGTGGCCTGTAATGATACCGGTCACCAGCCTTAGTAGAGGGCGGTTTAACCGAATGAGTGCGTCGGATCTTTCCTTGTCGAAGCTGGGTCAGATTTGTCGAGTCGTCCCACACATGGGTTCTTCCGACCATCTTTTTTTGCCTTCCCAACGAAGTATGTCCTGAGCCATGTCTCACAGGTAGATAGGGGTATGCGCGCTGCATGAGAAGATTTGACATCAGATAGGGTGGTTCCCTTCCGCGCAAGCTCGTCCGCAGCGCAGTTACCTTGAACGTCCTTATGGCCTGGTACCCACACGATGTGAGTAGTAGATTTTGAAGCTAGATCGGTAAGGGCTTTCCTACATTCTATCGCAGTTATAGGCGAGGTCTTGTACCATTCCAGCGTCTTGATAGCTGCTTGGCTATCGGACTATATATAGTTAAGGAAGGCAGGTTAAGAAAAGATTCGCTAAGCCAGAGTGCAGCCTCTTTTATAGCCGCAAGTTCTGCTTGGAAGACACTGAAGTGGTCTGGTAGCCTAAGGCAGAGATCTAGTGAGAGGTTCTTCGAGTGTATCCCACTCCCTACTCTTGCATTGAGTTTGGAGCCATCCGTGTAGATGGCCGTGGAGTTATCTTGGAGCCCTCAGATCGAGTCGTCCTCTCAGTCCTTCCCCGAAGGGATACGAGTGGAGAACTTATTCTCGAGGTCCATCGGTGGTGTTGTGTAGTCTGGGGACCTAAACGTATCGGGGTAGTTGGTTAGAATGTTGTTGTGACCGAATCTGGTGTCTTTCCATTTTGACAGTGCATTTTTTCTTACTACATTGCAGCTTGCCTGTAGCTTCCCAATGCGTAGACAAATTTCTTCCCTAGCTATACTCTTTGGCTTATAAATAGATTTTAACGACCCTGTTTAGTGTACATACATACATATGTAGTATATTATATACTTTGAGTTTATTTATGTAAATAAATAAAATGCTACCAGTTTCCCACGCACTCTTTTAATAAACGTACCTATACCTTACGGTTGTAATTTATTTTATAAACTACTCGGAAAGAACTATTTTGCTTACAACTATTCTTTTTCTTGGAATAATATCCAAAATTATATAATTCAACTGACCTAACCCCACCTCAACACTCATAAGTTTGAGTAATTGCGAGTACTGGTGAATCACGCCGTCAAATGCCAAACACGTAACCTTAATTACTGGCATAAATGCTTAAAGTACAAGAAAATTTGCATTGGAATCTTGATTGGCTATGCTGCTACGTAAAACTGTGACTGCTGCAAGAATTCCTGCACATTAACTACAATTTTCTTGACGCTTTTCACAGCAAGTGACCAGTGAAATCACGCAATGACTTCCAGTTTAATAATAAATTAAATGAGGTGGCAAAGAAAATCAATAAATATTCAAGGGAAACACTTGAGAAAGCGCTTGAAATGATTTCATTGTACGAGGATGTAGTCCATGCACGTTTTCTTTTAGTAAGGGAAATTACAGAGAAATCTTAAAAACAGTCGCTACCTTTTGACCTTTTGGGAAGTTGGTCAAACTTAATTAGTTGAAATTAAACGAATTCGCGGAAATTATGGTTTAATAAGTGCTGCTTATTATAAGGGATAAGCATGTAAATATGTAATTTTTAAGGATTAGAAGTTAGTGATTCAATTAACTCACATTTAATATATAAGACCTCAATTGCGATTTGGCTTCAGATGGAATGTTTTGTTCGGAGTATAGCAAAAAGGACAAATATAAGTAGGTCAAAAAATGTAATCCTTATTCTATTATCAGCTCGCATATTTACGTAATGCCAATATTAACGAGAAGGATATTGATATCGAAAAAATTAACCATTAACATCAAAAATACCGACAATAACTAATTGAACATGGTCCTATTTAAAACATATTCAATTACATGTGGTTGGCATTAGCGTCGCAAAGCCCAGGACCATCTTAGATCATGGAGCACCAGTGTCTTTTCTACAGATACCTTTGATGTTAGCTGTGGTTAGGAACTTATTTTGCCTTCATACCATTTAGATTTGTCTAGGAATTTGATTTTATTGTTTAAAGCACACCGCCAGATAGCTGGAGATTTGTAAGGTAGTGGTGGCTCGCTTCCTCGCTGCCATTGGAACTGTGGTATTGGGTGTTGAATGGTAGGTCCATTTTAGCCGCTCGTGTTCGCCAAATGGCCAGTAGTCGCGGCTGCTAATCTATATAAATAAATAGAACGAAAAATGACACTGAAGATGGCACAATGCCGAAACCGGTTCGAAATTCGTTCCAAAATAAATCATAATTTCGTATATCCCTTTTCCAGCTGCATAAGAGGGCTTCCGTTTTGGATTTATCATACTTTGCTTTGATTTTTTGCACCGTTCCTTCAGTCTTTTGTTTGATTTGTAAATGCAAAACTCTCTTGCTTGGTCCAAGTGTACAACACCATATCTCAGCTTCAATTTCATCATCAGGGGCGCCGCCTCTTGCCAGTTGAGCACCAACAAATTTTGTTGTTGTGTCTTTGTTAAGATACAGTTTTATTTCAACAAACTGAAGGCCCTTTCTATGGCCCTGTACCCATGCTTGATATATGCTAGCATAGTTATAAGGTCGGTTCGATTAAAGAGTATCAAGTGAATACCTCTGCCTTTACACCATAGTTAATTTTCGCACACAGGGTGAAATATGATGAAGTTTTTCTAGATTCCTGGATACTGGGCCTTAGATTACTGGAAGGAATGGTCATTCGGGAATAGCGCCATTCCACGTGGACTCCCATCTGATATAAAAGCTCTGCGTATACCAAAGAACAGTACCAACCACAAACCACGCGGAAAAGTAGACTCAGTGGTTTGATTCAGGGAGAGACCCAGTGCTTGGAGGCAATGGTAGCCTTTACGTATGGATCAAAGCTGGAATGCAAGAAAGGTACAGGGAATTTTATTGAGCAACTCAATTTGTAGCTATCTCTTCGTTTAACGGGCACGTAAGCATTTTTGGACCGGAAACGTTTGCAATTAACGAGGCGGTACGGTACATAAAATACCGCGCACCTGCGAGGACGCAGGTGAAGATTTTCTTAGAACTTGTGAAGGGCTATAGGAGGGAGTTCGTCTGAATTTGTCCAGGTCATAGGAACATACAGCGGATGAACTAGCGAGGTGTGGCTCTGCACAAAATGTGTCTCACGCATTAGACATGAACACCTCGAATTATCGAAATTTAACATCCGAAAGCTAAGCAGATGTGGAGCCCTGTTCAGCTCTATTACCATAGAGATATTGGATGCATACGATCCACTTGAGACCAGGGCTCTTTTAGGAATGAACGAGGAAAATACATACAAATTTAAGGCTTACCAGGGTGACAAGCCATACAAAACAACCCATCAACCATTTTGGACTCATTGGTATAGACGGCAATGGGGTCCTCCCTCTATCCAGCCTTTGATATTAGGAAATTTTTAATTTTACAACATTATCAAGAATACTTCGAGCTACAGAAGATCCATTCTGCAAGCATGAATGCAAAGCTCTTTGCAAGGTTGAAGTATTCAATCGACAAGGATTCAGGATAGCAAGACTCCTTAATATTATATGTATATATTTTTGTGTCAGAAACTAATTGGCCGCTTCACTAAGTGCATATGTGTGTATGTATTAGCAACATAAAACACAAGAGTATGAAGCGAAGATAGAAATTTCAATAAAACAATGCAGACACTGACTTTTTTGAGTCTGGTAAACTAAACTTTTATTAAACGTTAATGCGATGTTAATCACTCAGTAACAAAAAAAAGTCTGTATCTCTAGTTATATAAGAAAACTAACATCTAGTTTACTCTTACCCCACCCCTCATTATAAATAAAATCAATGTATGCTCGATAGGTATCCAACTGTTATTGCCACTTTGTCCGGCGAGTGCATTGACTTGTTGACAAGTTGGAAAAAATACGATGGCACCTATGCCCCCAGAACATAAAAACGGTTAGAACAAACATAAAACTTACGCCTAAGCAAAGCATTTCTTGAGGTGCCACATACCGCCGCCAACGAAATGAACGTCACACGCAACTACGGCAAGCAACAGCGGCGGTCGCATGAAGTCAAACTGTCGATTAAAATAGGCAATGGCGCGCTAACATCGAGAGGGTTGCGGTTGGTTAACACCAACACACACACACACACACACACACCAATAGGGAATGGCGTGTGGACAATGGCGTAAGGAAAACTGGAGCAGCGTGGGACCTACACCACCGGAAACTAGTGCCCGTTGAACTCTGTCGTAAAAGTTTCAGTCACCGATGATGGCAGCGATAAATGGAAGGCAAAATCGGTTAAAAATGTGGGTTTGCGCGAAGTAATTTGGCACAAAAATGTATGGAGCAGTTAAAATAAAAAAAGGTGAAAGAAAATACGAACTAAAGTAGTACACCGCAAGGGGGGTGGGGGGGTGCTGCATAAGTCGACGACTTAGCCTGAAACTCTTAACTTAAGCGCCAAATGACCTCGATTGGAGGGATTGCGAGTCGTGGTAAATATACGCGTTTGCATAAACAACGAGAAATAATAATTCCATTTCTCTGGATCACTTTTACTTTCGTTTGCGCCTCCATACACAGCGCTAATATACATATTTAGTAGGGTAGTCAAGGGTTGTGTAGGTGCATGAAAGTAGAATTCCTAATCACAAATGAAATAGCAAATAGTTAATAGCTTACCAACCCACTCCAACCCGTTCACATATGTATTGGTACATATGTGTATTCCCATGTACATAGGTATTTATGCATGTAGGCGTCTAGCAGCTTGTCGAACGGGAGCACGTACTCAATTCGTTCGCTTCTGTTTTGGTCACTTTACCAGCTGCGCCTAAAAGCATTACAGTCTTGATAGTAAAGTGCGCGACAAAGTAGTGGTCAGTTCATTTTGAACCGCCATTTCGAACGGACGTGTCTGTGCAAACAACGAAACGCTGGTGTAACGACCTTTAACCGTTAAAGGTTGCTGATATACATGCATACATAGAAAGTGTGCCTTAAATACAAAATCAAGTCCCACAACAAAAAGGGGTTAATAACACATTAAAAAAGTTATACAAGTGCAACGAAAAGGCTACGAAAAGGCGCTAAACTAAGAAACTTGATTCGTTACCTCATACCCTCTTCCTTTGTGGCATTTGAGACATTAAATGAATTTCAAAATGCGTACCTGTGGCATGAGTCTAATCAAGTATATACTATTCGCATTTAATATCGTATTTGCGGTAAGTAAATATTATTAATTATCTAAATCCCCTGCGAAATGCCAGCTGAAATGCAAATATTTGTTTATTAATGATTGGCATTAGATTTACAAATGGCGGCTGTCGAACGGTCATTTACATACATATTAACCTTTTTCATTGCGTGTAGAAGTTTACGGTCTTAATTGCAATTATTAAAGCAATCGACAAACAAAGAGGGAAAGTTTCTCTTTGGGTCATTAACAAATTTTTCAAGGATTTTAATTTGTTACAATGCTAAATTTAAAATAATGGTACTTTATTTGGCAGTTTTACATTTCTTTTTGGCACATTTTTATTTTCAAAATATGCCACCTCACAGCCAAGGATATTTGGAAGGATCATCTTTTTAAATAATAAGGGTTCAGGATGGGCAAATAGGGTTGTCATGTACGCCTATCATAGTCAGGTGTTGGTGCCACGTGAAGTGACCAGTCAGCAGTCCAACAAGTTGTCTGAAGTCCCGTTTGCTTAGTGAGAGCAAAAAAAAACTAGATAGACCTTCTGAGATTGAAAGCAACATGGGTTTTGCACACCTGCAAACCCTCGATGCCTCCCAGTCACTGCTGAGCGAAGTAAGTACATATTCACCCAGTTTCGGATGATGGCTTCGACGGCCAAAGATGGGAGTGCTATAACTGGTTGCGGACCGAGGAATGCCTAGTCTGAGCCAATACCGGCCAAATGGTCAGATACCTTTTTGCCAGGTACTCCCGAGTGACCTGGCACCCAGAGTAAAGCAAGCGTGTTATGTTTGCCAAAATAATTTAGTTTAGACTTACATTGCCGAATTAGTTCGGAAGTAGTTAATGCCTTAAGCGCAGCTTGGCTGTCACTGCAGAGGCGTAAGCTCCTTCCCCTTCACCTATTTTCCATCACATAGTCCACTCAGCCTCAGGGAGTGCATCATTATAGAATATCTTCAACAAAGGTAATGGTGTCGTACTATCCTGTGGCAATTTCCGCTTCACCCCACTCAATGTTATACCAACATATTTTCTTTTTAGTCTGTAGGTGGTCTTTTAGGCTTCCCCACGCTATTTTTTGAGAGTTTGCTCCACTATACCATTGACGCATAGCTGATTATGGGTCTGGTCATATTTAGGTCCTGTTTACATTGCCAATATGCTGCCAATGCTTTGGAGGTCTTGTGTTCCACGTGAGATTTCCACGATAGTTTTGTATCCAGAATTACTCCTAGATACTTTACTTCGGGATAAGTCTGAATTGTGACTCCTTTAAGTGTGAGGGGGAATGAGACCATCCAACCTTCTTCTTCTAGTAAAGAGCACAACACTAAAGAGCAGATTAGCTAAAGCAAACACTGTCGCAACGACTGTTGCTTGACCTATTCTGCTCATTTTCCAGAGTATACATATATTTATTGACTTAAAAATTAAGCGAACTCTGCTAGAATGACAGTTCCTCACCATACTTAACTATGGTGCCACTGTGTACAAAGGCATAGGGAAAATTAATACACACAGCAGAAACAGGGACTTTGGGGCTTTCGAGAGAACTATACTGTGCAAGGTATATCACCCCATTCGCGTGGGCGACGAGTACCGAAGAAGATGGAATGACTAACTGTACGAGCTTTTCAAAGACATAGACATAGTTAAGCGCATAAAAATACAACGATTGCGCTGGATTGGACATGTTGTACGCATGGATGATGACGCTCCGTTGCAAAGATCCTTCGACTCCACACCCATGGGTGGACAACGAAAGCAAAGGCGCCCACGAACATAATCGAAGGAACTGCCCGCACTTGGGATGAACAACTGGCGCAAATCCGCAAAGGAGAGAGGCAACTGCCGATGTTGATAGTGGCAAATAAGAAGCATAAAAGTTTTTTAAGCGCGGAAATGAGCTCGAAAGCTTACTTTTTACTTTTCCAAGAATTTATTACAATTAGCTAAATGGAACAAAGGAATTTTCTTCATTTGTGAAGCAGAAGACATTTACAATAAAACAGTGGACCGTTTTCGCCCTCTATTACCCATTTTTCTAGCGTCAGGGACTCTTTCTGGGCACTCGCACAATCCGGCAAGATTGCGTGAAGAAAATCTTATAATTTCATGTTTCACGAGCCGAAATGTGAATGGCTACCTGCCCAAACAGTCGTCCCGTTTTGCACGCCATATTCGCTACAACCAGAGATCTACTCAATTAATTACTAAAATCACCCAAAAAGATTTTTTTGATAATAACTAGCCTTTCGGCAGCCAGTTCGAAAAGGCTATATCCCAGAAAACTTTTCAAAAACGCCCTATTTTAGAATTTTATTGAAAAGCCCCTATCTCAGAATTTGGTTCAAAAACGCCCTATCTCAAACAAAAATACAGTGAAAATGTGCTAAAATAGGGCGTTTTGGAAACGAATTCTGACATAGGCCGTTTTTCAACCAAATTCTGAAATATGTAAACTGAAGAAAACTTAAAAAGCTCTCAACTCTACGCTCTCATTTCAAACCCTTCTTTATGGGCTAAAACAAAATATTGATTTTGCAAAGCTTTAAGAAATAAGCGCTTTCGTAAAACTTTAAGATTTATGTAAATGGTTTTGCTTTACTTTGTACTACTTCACTCAAGAGAATACTGCTAAATACAAGTTAAATAATTTGGCTTAAATATATTATATATATGTATATATTAGGGCGATTCTTTTGCGACTATTATTTTTTTTCACTCCTATCTCAAAATTTTGTGGTAAACACATAAAAAAGCTCCCTAAAAATGTGAGACCTTAATATTAACATTAAGTACTCGCAAGGCGTGCAAAGATTTCCCATATAAAATACACATAAACTTTGAGTATATGGTATAATCTTGGGCAATAATGGGGTTTTTTCAGAATTGAATGATCTACAAAAGTGTCCATTGCGGTGTAATCCCAACTCCCACCAGCGAGGTAGTACGGGTCACTGAACGCAATTTCTTCACGAAATTCTTGCTTTTTTGCCCCTATCTCGAAAATAACAACAGCTAAAGAAAAAATATAAATTACAAACTTGTAGGACTTTCAATTTTCTACAAAAAAGTTTCAGAACACAAAATCGCTAGCATCGCTATTTCTTGAGATATTGGACTTTGAAGTTGATCAACAATTTTTACAATTTAGCTTAATAGTCCATGAAAATTCCACGCTACCTCACATTTTCAGGGAGCTTTTTTTTATGTGTTTCCACAAAATTTTGAGATAAGGGTAAAAAAAAAAACAATAGTCGCAAAAAAATCGCCCTAATATATATATACTCTTTAAAACATGTAACCGCCTCAACACGCAATAATGCCTGATGGAATTATCCGATATTTATTTTTGTAGCAAGCATGAAAGTTGCATGCATTTTTGATGACTTGTTTCAACTTTGACATTAGTAAGCACACGACGCCAGACTACATTCAGGATATTTATTGTAATAAATATTTGGATTTAAGATAAACACGAACGGCAAAGCGTAAAACGAATGGTCACCTGCCATTAGCCATTGGCCCACAGCCAATGCGAAGTTAGTTGGTTGAACCTTCATATGGAATAAAACATGAGTTTTCATTGCGCATTTATCGCAAATTACAATCTGACATTGAACTAACCCTTCATAAATACATACAAACATATACGAGTATAGTTAGTTAGAGAGTAATTCAAATTGCGTTGATTTAAATATTTATGCTTGCAAACAAAATACATATTCGTATACATATGTATGTATACATATTTATCCACCTACGTCCAACAAATCAATTTATACAGACCGCTCTTAACAAATCTATATTCGTTATACTGCGTCATATGTTTCAATATCATTAATGGATTATTTTGTAAATCCATTCGTTTTCAGATATCCGGTCTCGGTATTTTGATAGCAGGCGCCGTTGTACTTGCGG